>NW_010325127.1:0-23940 GCF_000700745.2 Antrostomus carolinensis | reverse complement strand
AAAAAAATTAAAAAAAAAAAAAAAAAGGTTCTACCAAAATGGGGAATAAAGAAATTGTTAACAAAGGATATAAATATCCATAATTACAGTAAGGTTACCTTTAGCTTATTAAACACAGAGAAAAAAAATTCCTAGCTAAGTAGAATGTAAACAATAAGAGAATCAAAGCATAACATCAAATCTATTTCATATCTACAATTTCAAATTGAAGCCTAATAAATAATAAGAAACAACTGTGTCTTATAGAAACAGTTTGAAACTCTTTTTTTTTAATCCATAGTTAAAACCAGGCCAAATATATATGCTTTTAATCAAAATTCTAGCAAGTCAGTAAGCTGAAAGAAACATACATGAAAGTAATAGTTGTTAGAGGTTTTGATGGGTGACCTTATAAATAGAACTATTTGAATTAGAAAGGTCTTGTTATGGAGGGAATAGAAAGGATAACCTCTGGGAATATGTCAGACTAATACTAGCCATCATCACTTGATTTTGTAATTCCTCTTCTGATTATTACAAACTACATACACAATAAACATAATTGTTGAAACTTTTAAAGAAAATAGTACCCAGTTATAAATCAATTCAAAAAAGTGTAAACTCTTTAAGACCAATACATAAAAGGCAAGGTGGGGGGGGAGGGCGGGGGGACTAGCTTTGTCAAATACATGCAATAAATTTATCAAAATAAATACATTTATCTATTATCTAGCTGTTATTATCAAAGTAGGTGCAGTGTGATTTATTCTTTTGTCTGTACTTTCAGTCTTCCTACTTCAAAACTCTTATCTTGTAGAAAAAGTGTCTGTCTATATTTTGCATCAAACATGTTGTTCCAATTCATTTGACAATGGCAAACATATGCAAGAATCAATTTTTCCTGTTCATGTTTCACATTTTCCTCAAAAGCATGGTCTCATTTCCTCTGGGCAGTTGTTTTCATTACGTCTGGAGGAATTAATATTTGATTGTCCTGAAACAGTACCACTTTTGTACCTTAATGGAATGTGTATCGCAGAAATCATATTTTATCAGAAGAGTCAGTAGTAAGAAATATTATCCTGTACTGAGAATTAAGGACATTCAACAGAATAATCTGTACAAAATAGTCTTGCAAGAAAGGATTTGGACAAATATTTTCCTTATTTCTGTGGTTTTATCTTCCTTTTTTGTGTTGATCAGAATTTTAAGTCAAGAGATTTTCTGCACAAGAACAACATAATCTTTTTGTTTTGCTGCTCTTAGGGAAATAGACTATATAATTTACAGTATCTTGTGAATTTTAAAACTCTTTTAAAACTCTTTTTTCTTTTTTTCCTACTTGTTTTTATACTGTGTGGTTCACAGTATGAAATCCTGGCTGAGGTACTGGCAATTCCCTCATCATGAGATCAATTGGTAGTAACAGCAAAGAGACAATCACCTTTTGCCCATCCTAAACAATTTACTTTAAAAAGTCAATCCAACCATTTACTTTATATCAAACCAACAAAAGATTGATTTTTTTTTATTATTTTTTAATATTTTTTTTAATGAATGCTGTTAGGGTATCTTTCATGCAAACAGGAGGCATATTTTTCTGCCATCTCTCTAAGATTCTGTGTACTTTCTCAAACTCACCAAAATTCTTCAAGTGACCATTCTAGATCTGATATCTTTAATTTCTATGTCTTTAATTTTTGCTTGAGAGATAAACCTGCCAAAATTTCAGTTGTCTCAGGAAAACTGCTAGTGACTACTAAACTGTTTTTTAGGATAGGGACCCTCAACAGCAAAGTATAAATGAACACAAACATGACAAAATCACAAAAGTGGAAAGTAACTAATTAACAAATGTAATAATGCCATATGCACTAGGTATCTATATGGTCAGAATTTTTTTCATGCACACATGTATCATACAGGGTGCAGAACTGTTCTACACTGAGCCTTCTCTGAATGCTCTTGCAGCCACCTCTCACCACAGAGAAATCCCAACCTTAACATCATTTGTCACACTATAAAGCATGATATTAGTCCCTTTGGTCTCAGGGTGTACCAGTGATACAAATAGCTTTGGTATAATGCCATATCTATTTTCTTTAGAGTGCAGTAGAAAAAAGTGATTTTCTTTTCAGGTTTTCATTAAAATTATCTTCTCTAAAAGCAAATTCCAGTAAGAACAGATTTTTTTGCACTGCACCCCTGAAAAATCAGAGTATCTAGACAAACGCTGCAACAAAGGGCACTGTACACAGCTGGTAGCAATCAAAGGCCCAATATACCCTATCACCAGAAAGACGATTTGTCAGGGGTGCCCTGTGACAAATGGCGTAGGGGAAAAACAAAATATTTTTTTTTTCCTCAGGAATTAGATCATATAGAAAATAACTTGGCACAGAATAAATAGGCAATAAAACAAGTAATTTTGTTATTTTTAAAAGTATTAAACTCTCAGCTCAGGACTTCAATCCCTGGTTTTCTATCATGTTTTTCTAGGTACTGTAACAGGCACTTTGTCAATAAATAGTGGTAAAATCATTAAAATATTTAGATGAATAAAATAAGAACAGTCAGGGTTAATAGCTCAGAAACTTGTTTGAGTGTTTACATTTTTAGCTATGAATTAATAATAGAGTGCACAAAAATACAAGAAACTAAATTTGAAAGTATGACACAAAAATTGTCTCTTGCAAATATAAATGTATAGGATAATAGGGATTATTGGCTACTGTGACCAGTAGGCCTACAACTTCTTAAGGTGCAATAGCTATAAAAATGAGAGAAATCAGAAAACTCCGTAGTGGGAACAGTACAGAATACTGAATTCTTTCCTATTCCAGCAAGAGACTTACAGCTAAATTCACAGTCTTACCTAGATGCTGAACACAAGCACTGAGATGCCACTGAGGTTCTTTAAGTACTGCTCAACTCACATCTAAATTTACAGATGCATACAGTCTTGCAGCATGTAAACTTTCATATCACTTAATTTTCTGAAGGGGACTATTAACAAAAAAACCTTCTAAATCCTAATGTTCTGCAGTCTTGTCTTCCATTTCTGTCCCTGAAAGATGTTTAAATCAAGTATTGCTTGGATTTCAAGGTTCTGCTTAGTAAACAGTGTCAGCACACCTGCTTAAACTGTGTTTGTATACATCCCCTCCTGTATGTGATTTATGAAACTGGTCTGTTCTGCTGAATGCTCCAATGGTTGCATTATTCAGTCTGTGATGGAAGAGACATCCTTCAGACATGTCCAAGAGCTGAATACCTTCCCCATCTACCAGGAAAACAGTCAAATTCTGTTTCAAATCAGAGCAGATTAGAACTTGTCACTTAAAGCTAATCTAGTTGTACTCCTGGGTAAAAAAGGTGATGCATCTTCTTTGCTACTATATTTTGCTGGAGAGTGACAGGGCTTGGAGTACGGAATCCACTGAAATTTCTATTGCTCAGTTTTAGTCTGACCTTGCACATGTCAGCAGTAGAAATTTTATTTCTAGCATTGAGACATAAGCAGTTAGCTTAAATGGAAGGTTGGAATATCTTTGCTCGCTCCTCAATAGAGGTGTTAAGTGCCTCCCTTTCAGTACTTTCACAGATTTGTTGCTCTAAATCTCAGCTGTCTGCCTATAAAATGGGTGCAATAGTCCTCCCTTGCACACAAAGCATTGTCTGAAAATAAAAATTTGAAGAATTATGAAGATCTCAAATATCATAGATTTTGTTGTCATCCCTCTGCTAGAGCCAGAGAGGTTGCTTAGCCCAGGTCTGCATTCCCAATTTAACAAGAAAACAGCAGTGGCTCATTTCTCACCTTTCTGTCATATTTAACTTACTATGAGTAAACAAGAAACCATATTGGAACTCTACAAAATTCACAGTGCTCAGAAAGGGAAGAATTATAAACATGAGGATTCATAACCACACCAGTTTGCAGTAATCAACTGGACTGGACTTTGATATCACTGGAACATAACCCCATAGTGAAGCAACCATAAATGAAGAGTGAAAAGTTCAGAGCTCGCTGACAATAGATATCATAAATGGGTGTTTCTGCAGCATTTTAACAATCATCTTGAGCAATCAATAAAATATAAGCTAAAGCAATTTTCTCCAAAATGAAAGACCAGTATCCTCTGAGTATGAAGTATGAAGCAGCAATATTGTGCCCCACTGTTCTCTAGTTATTTAAAGTGACTAAGACCAACAATAATGTGTCTGAAAATAGGGAAGGTCTTTAAAACCACACAATTTTTCTCTTTCCCCACACTGGCATATAAAAATATAAACAACATAGGCAATTTAATGTAAACTCTGTGTAATAAAATAAACCCACAGGTTTTTTGCCAAGGTTGTGAATTTGTAAAAAAAAAAAAAAAAAAAAAAAAAAAAAAAAAAAGAGGAAAAAAATCACAATTAAATACAAAGGGTTACGAAGGGTTATGCCTAGGATTTCTCCTAACAGCAGCTATACTTGCACATTAATTCTCTAGGGAGGAAAATTACTTGCAAGAGCATCATTACGCACTATATTCTGCTGTCATTGACATATGTTGGAGTTAGCAGTAACTGAAACAAAAATCTATTGGAGTATAGTTTTGCATATTTAACCTCAAACCTGATCTAAATCTGATTACATATAACAGAACATGTGCTGAACAGAGGATTTTTTGATCAGTCTTGAGATTAGACTAATTCAATATTTTCATTCACTGAAAATAATTTAAAAAAAAAAGAAATCCACTACATCTGAAGAGTTTTCAGTAACAGAAAAGGCAAGAACTGAAATCTGTATATAGTATCCCAGAGAGTCAAAAACAGAGCTGGAGTAAAACTTTATCATAAAAGAAGAATAATGTGAAATAAGAGACCTGCAACATGTAGCTCTATTTTTTTAAAGTAAAATTTAAATAGTAAATCCTTGTGTTATGTTAGATTTAGTGAACATCAGGACTCCAAATAAAACCTATTCATGTTCATAAACTTACCATTTTTGTCAAGGATAGCCTGTTGAAACATATACACGCACAAGCTGCTAGCATGTTGCATTCATAAAATAATTATTAAAATAAAGTCAGATCCGTTGATTTATATAGTTTCTAGGCTAAATAGGATGTGAAAGAAAATTTATATTAGTCAAAACCATATCAGTTTTCTTTAAAAATAAAATTGAAAATGAAGAGTATAGACTGTTGCTGTTTGGTTGTTTCTCAAACCCTTGACTTCAAAAGAGATTTCACTCTATTAACCTGTTTACACTCTCTGGGCAAACTTTTCTCCAATGTCTCTACAGAGAAGTTGTTGTACTGAATTATTCTAAAGGCTATCTTTATTTAATAATTTAAAGAAACACAATCCAATTAACAAAGCAAAACAAAGAATGCCAACCACAGGTTAGACTCTTCACTGTATAAATGTGTCTGATATAGTTGCTTCCAGAGGTATAACAAAGAGAAAATATCAACTATGAAATACCTCTTGCTGTTTAATCAATATTTGGTACCTTAAATTCCACAGCAAGAATATAACTACTTCCCTGATGAACAGTCACACTGGAAAACAACAAACCCCCACCCCAAAAAAAAAAAAAAAAAAAAAAAAAATCTAGTTAGGTATATTCCCAAAGAAAACAGGGAAAAGTGCCGCAGGTTTCTTTTAATTTTACATGGCAAACCTTGCTCAGGAAAACAGTCAGACTTAAAACATATAAATGGTAAAATATTTACAACTCAGATATTAAAATATTTCATATATGATGGTTAAAAAAAAAAAAAGTGTTGTAGTATTATTCCTACGAGTCTTAATTTAGCATAATACCATCATATCACCTTCATTTAGAAACATGTGTGTATTCAATCTGAACCACATCTTCCATTTTCCTTTCAAGAGTTTTTGAATGGTGAATACTAATAATATACATTCTTTTCAAATATGGTATTAGCAAACAATAAGATTGGAGTGTAGAAAAGATTCTTCATGTTTGCACATAAAGGCAACTTAGAGAGGGAGTGGATCTAATAGGAAAGCATTTTGAGAATTTGCTCAAAAGAAAGCCAGATGAGATCAGATTTCTTTTCCCAATACACAAAGTTAAACTGAAAGACCAGCTTGTCAGCAAATGTTTAGCTACAATGTAATTCATGCCTGCCTACAATTCACTAATTGGATATTTCAACATAATTGAAGTATGGGAAATTCCACATGGTAATCCTATAGCAGCCTTACAGTAAATGCTTGTCTGAATACAATTAATAATCTCTGGATATTCAGTGTCAAGTTACTAGGAAGACTCTCCTGTGGTTGAGGCAAAAAGCACTTGAAGTTTGAAAGCAGTTCAGAAAATGCAATGCTAGTAAACAACTACTTGTTAGGTCTGTAAAAAAAGGGGGAGAAAACTATTACCACAAATCAGAATGCAACATGAAGTGAATTACCTTCATGAAAATTTAATGCAAATGACATTGAAGCAGAGCTAAGTTTCATGCTGAGTTTTTCAAAGGAAGCTGGCAAAATTACAATTTATAAGGCATTTTCTCTTTCATGCTTGCTATAGTATATAACAGTAAAATGAAGGAAAGACTTCATCATTATTAATTTTGCAGAATATTTATAAGTCTACGTGTTGAATATTGTTTTTCAGAGCATAATTTTCTTGTTAAGACCATACCTATTTTCTTCCATACATCCCTATATTCTTCTTCAGGTGCTTTACAGCAGACATCAGTATTTCAGATCCTCCTCTGTTATACACCAATACCAACCCTTTTTACATCTGTATTGAGTAACTATGGCTGGTTATTTAGACCCTCAGTCAAAATATTTCTTTAAGGGGAGTAATACCACCTAACTTACTCTTCTTTTGCTTGAAGACTTGAAGATTCCCCTTGACAATAAAACTGCAGTGTTGTACTATACAGGGACAGGCTAAAACAAGCACCTGATCTGAAATGTACTGTGAAAGGTTAACTCTGTGCCACAATGAACTGTCTTGGGAAGTTTCAAAGCTATGTTTATCATGATGACCCAGTTGCTTCATCCACTTTCATCGCATCACAGACAGACTTGGACTAAATGGCCATCTACAGATGTGGTGGGTTTATCTTGGCTAGCCATCAGGCGTCTTCCAAGCTGCTCTATCACTCTCCCTTCTCAACTGGGAAGGGGAGAGAAAATATCAAAAAAGGCTCAGGGATGGAGATAAGGACAGCGAGATCATTCACCAATTAGTGTCTATGGGCAAACCAGACTCAACTCAGGGAAATTAATTTAATTTATTGCCAGTCAAATTTAGATTAGCGTAATGAGAAACAAACAAACAAAAAATCTTAAAACTCTTTACCCTCTACCTCTCCCTTCTTCCCAGGCTCAATTTCAATCCCAGTTCTTCTACCTCCTCCCGCTGAGCAGCACAGGGTGATGAGGAATGGGCATTGCAGTCAGTTCTTTACACATTGTCTCTGCCACTCCCTCTTCCTCAAACTCTTTCCCTGCTCCATTGTGGGGTCCCACCAATGGGATACAGTCCTTCATGAAAGTTGCCAATAACAGTCTTTCCCACAGGCTGCAGTTCTTCAAAGTCTTCCGGTATGGGTTTTTCCACTGAGTGCAGTCCTTCATTAACAGACTGCTTCAGCATGGGTTCCCCATGGGGTCACAAATCCTGCCAGCAAACCTGCTTCAGAGTGGGCTCGCAACCATTCTGTAGAAACCAAAGTTTAGTGCTTCAGTAATCTGATAATCTAAAAATTTCTGCCTCTTTTCAGCCTGAAAGCCCCTCTGCTCTGTGGAGTATCCTCTGTGGGATCCTTGTAACTGATGCTATGACTCATTTGGAGAGATGCTTGCATATATTGAGAAATGCCTTTGAAAAATCACAACTAATATATAGCAAAAAGAGCAGAAATTGAAGCACTAGATACAGAAAATTGATGCTTTGTTGACAATTATTAACCTCTTTTCCACTAATCAGGAGAGAAATGCCTTCAGATAGCTGTGTAGTGTGAAACAAGTTTATTTACATTTGGGATTTGTGTGCATTAAAATACTTTGTTTTCTTTAATCTGAATACACCAAGATATTGGTTTGCACCTGTACTTAGAAAACACTACTACTCCTTTGCTGCTCAGGCTTTCATCTCTTTAATATAGCCTCCAAAGACTCTTTAATGAATGTATATTTGAGGTGTACTTACAATGAACTGTGTTGAAAAGTGTCATCAAGACTTTAGCACAGAAAGATGTCAGTCTAGTGACTGTAAATGGTCTGTGGTCTCACAGGGATAGTGTCATTTGTTAAAAATTTCAAGCCATACAAATGAAATATCCTTTGTCTTTGTAGAAAACCTTACATGGAATTCATTTGTAGAACACTCAGAATACTGTTGTTTTCTAGGCTATATTAACAATTAAAAATAAAGTTATTTAGTACATATTAGCTAAATATCTAGCTTATATATATTTTAGAATAAATTAAATAATATATCTAAATATTTAATCAAGAATTAGGCCTTTTTTTTTCTGCAGACAGATGCCTATCAGCATCTTTGGGAATTATCACAGTTCCCACAGCTCACTAATTACCCCAAACTTTCCAATAAATCATTTCCAGGGTTTTGTTTTCTTATTTTTCTTTTTTCTTGTCTACTTTGGGCCATCATATAGTGCTTTTTCACAACCTATTGCTCATAATCTAAACTCCAAATTTGCAGTCTGAGCTGATAATTAGATTTTCATATCCAGGAGGTAAGCTTTGAACCCTCTAAAGAAAAAGTGGCATTTAAAAAAAAAAAAAAAAAAGGGAAAAAGTTTTAAACATCTGAGGGAACTTTCTGAGACAAAAATAAATTAATTAACAGTATTTGATTCCAGTAAGTGCAACATAAGAGCTGATACAGTAATTCTTCTATGAAATAATCACAAATTTCTCTAACTCATCAGACTGATTTCTTGAATAATGTCAATCTTTTTAAAAAATCCTCTTTGTAGCTTAATCCTTCTTTGCACACATTCTGACTTACAGTCTATCAACTTTCCTGACAATTAAGGTAAAATTTGGTTTTGTTTCTTTTTTTTCTGAGCATTATTGAACCCTCGATGGGAAGGTGAGATGAAGTCAATTTTATTCTCAACAGGTCTGCTAATTAACCTTCAGCTGCAGTTATACTCAGTTAAATTTACCTAGCCTCTGTAAAATTTTAGGGCATGTCTAGCTCTGCAAGGTTTTGTAGTTCAGAGAAATGCAAGACTTAACGGATTAAGTTTAGTTATAAGAAGCAGTCTAACCATTTGGCATTGGGCTTCTCCAGGAGTGATTTGTCCCACTGGCTGATTTACTGTATCACTGGATTGAAATAATTCATTATCTTTATAAAACATTAGAACATTCCATTATACTTACTTAATAGGAGTCAGACACAGGTTACCAGTGACAGTGATCAAAGACAACACCTTCACTAGTTCTTACAAAGGGATAAGTACTTCTTTGCCTCCTTTTTTCCCTTCATGTGTAAGGAACCAGAGGGACAGGATTCAACCTGCCTAAACACAGGTATCTACTAGTATTTGAGATGCTCTAAGTTACCAAGACATCTGAACAGGATGGGCAGAGATGAGAGGAGCACACACATCTGGAACATGATTGGAGCTGGCTGGACAAAAATTTATCAGAAACAGCAAACTCTCCAAAGATTATGCCCCTTATTTTTTCCTATTTCTTTCCTTGTCTTTCACAGTCCCCTAAGGAAATCTGGCCCCAGTACATCATATCTGCTATGGAAAGGAGTGACAATCTTCCACACTGAATAATAAAATTTCCTGACGAAGTCCTCAAATTAATTGAAATCATGTTGATATTAGAGGGAAAATTAAGGATTTGTCAAATTTATAGAGTAGGACATTAATTGGTTGTAATGATTTATGAATTAAGTATATAACAAAATAAAATAAAAGTGAAACTGGATAATTTAGGACTCTCAAATTTCCTAGAACATCAGCACATGATAATGTCACTTTCTTAGTTTATCTGACAGCAAAGGAAAAAGTTATATCACTACGTCAGGCAAGGGTTTGAAGTGGATTTTTTTTTTTTTCTCTGAACAACGTCTTCGTTGTGCAGACAGAAATCTATCAATAAAATTTAGAAACAGGAGGTAAAAAGAAAACAAAAGAAGAGTAGAACCATTTAAAATGTTTAAGCAAGAGGATCATTTCTTTGCCAATTATATCCAACTTAGTATGGTTTTCATTAGCTAGGCAATAAAAGATTTAGAATAAGAGAGTGGTCATGAATTGGAATACTCTGAATCCATGACATTCTGGACTGTGAGTATTTTATGATAACCACATATCCTAGAATAAACTTTTTTGCTATTGCAATGAAATAAAGAAACCTTATCGTATGAGCCAAGTGTGCATTCTCCTTGTTGGTAAAATTAAAAATGGCAGTTCAGAATGTTCAACAGCAATTCTAGCTGCAACTCCAGGTTCATATGAATTAAACTGCTTACTCTGTGACAATGAGGTAACCAATACAAACTACACTTTGATGTAAATGTTTTTTTTCAGTCTGCTGTAATGAACCCTAGACTGAAATTCGTATGCTGGTCTGCTAACTCTAAATGACACTAATTCATTACTCCTTTGGGTATGTGTATGTCCTGGTTTTGCTAGGATAGAGTTAATTTTCTTTTTAGTAATTAGAATAGCAGTATTTTACTTTCAGTGTGTCAGTTCAGACTTAGTATGAGAAGAACACTGATAACAGTACTGGTGATTTTAGTTGTTGCTGGAGTTCAAGGCCACAGTGTTTGTCTGCTTCACAGCTGCACCAGGACTGGGAGGGGGAAGCGCAGTGAATAGCAAAACCCAAAACTGCATCTGGTTGTGCCAATGAAATATTCCATATCATATCATGTCATGTCAGTATATTAACCAGGGATGACCGGAAGAGAGGGTATTCTCTTGGGGATCGCTCGGGCTCACTCTTCCGGGGTTTCGGTTCGGGACCGTCTCGGCTCCGGGATCGTTAGCTGGCACAGGCCGGGCATTGGTCAGCGGGCGGTGAGCACTGTGTATCACTCATTTGTATAGTCTGTTATCACTGTTGTTATCATTATCATTTTCTTTCAATTAGTAAATAGTTTTTATCTCAACCCGTGAGTCCTTGCCCTTCTTTCCAAATTCTCGCCCTTACTCCCTGGGTGAGGGGGGAGGGTGATAGAGCAGGCTGTGTTTGGCTGCAAGCTGCAAGCAAAAGGGTGAATCCACCCAAACCACCACAATATGTATATATGTATACATGCACAGATACACTTCCTTACCAGATCAGCAAGCATGTAAAAATGGTAGACTCATTCTTTCTGTTCTGTTAAGGTTTCTAACTACTTCACATCAGAAGAAATAATACTGGCATGAAGTTAAAATGGAAAAATATAACTGTTATTTTATAAACATATTAAGTTCCCCAGTCATAAAAATGAAAACTAAATCTCAACTCCTTCAACTAAAATAACTAGTGTGCTTTAAGAGCAAACATTTCCAGAAGCTGTCTTTTTGCTAAACCAATATAATTAAAAAACTCAGCTTTTGAGCTTTAAAAATCTTACTCTCTGTAATTGTGGTAGGTTATGGCTTAATAGTTCTAAATTACTAGTTTTGAAAAATCCCTTTTAATGGTACACAAAAGTCATCATTTTTAGGAAAACATAATTATAAGGAGATCAAGAACCAAGGAATATGAGATGCAAGCATTAAAGTTATTGAGAGAGTATAAATAATTCAATGTTTAAAATCTTTATTTAATGTTTCTTCTGGGAGAAAGAGATTTCACTAAACTTCCCACCAATTTAGCCCTAATCTCTACAGTTTTCTAAGAGGCTATGATTTATGCAAAAAAAAAAAAAAAAAAAAGTTTCCAAGAGATCAAGTAATGGCAAAAAGAATGTTACAACAATACTTCTTTGTTTGTTTGTTTCTTAATCTCAGACTTGCCTAATTGGCCTAAGGGAATGGAAGGGATTATTACAGTCACTTTTGTAAGTTTTTAGTTAAGGTCTGGAATAAATATAGATTCAAAAATTGGGCAACTTCCCTGTAGGTGAAGCAGAATTCTAAACTAGGACAACAAAAATCTGAATTTGAACATTATTAAATTTCCTTATTTTTTCTTACATTTAATTTTTGAAGTTAAATATTGTTATTTTTAATTTGTATATAAGTACTAACTCAATTACTGAGCATTTGGGAACCCAGCCAAGGGATATAATGCAAAAGTCAAACATAAGGAAAAAATATTTAAAAATTCATAATCTAAGAATTTCCATAATTTATTAAAAAATATTGATAAAAAAATTAAAAAAATAAAAGTTTCTGGAGCGTCTTTGTCATCAACTATCAAGCTAGTAGGAAAAATTCATTGTTTTCTTCCCAGATTATTGCTAAAAAATACACTGGTACTTAAGAGTTAGCAATTGATTTGCTTGTATTTTAGAACAGAGAAACCTGGTAATAATATAGTAAGATGTCAATAGAGTTTGAAGTATTTCTTTCTATAATATTTTTAATTACTGTCAAGGCCATGAAAAGCCCTAAGTGAATACACTTAATATTTCAGGCAATAAGATTCAATATATCTATGGAAATCCTTTAGTTGGTAATCAATCTGGGGACGATAGAATGTTGAAAGCTTCTTTGTTTTGAAAGATTCTTCTTCTGCTTGGTATAACAGAAACTTTGTTATAAAATCAAGGCATATTTAATCTATCTGTCAAAACTTTTCATACCAGACAGCATGGACATATCATTAATCTAGTATTGCCATTACTGTTTGTATGTGGTCTATACCAGCCCATTTAGGCACCCCTCATATTTTTGTGTATGCCCCATACCTCTGACATCTGGGATGATGGATATTCCTGCAAAAAATGTAATTAGTGGAGGAACCTCCTGTCCTCTGCAAAACAGTGCAGACTTCTGCTAACTACTGGGAATGTGCATGAAGTTCCATGGAAATTAGCTTACAAAGAAATTAAATTGAAAAATCCTTTCTGGTCTGGTTCTGAGAGAGAGAGAGTGGTTGACTAAGGAAATTAATATTAGAGTTCAAAAAATAATATGTTAATGTTGACCAGAAGTGTAATGGGAAAATAATTTGAAGGAAGTACAGCAAAATCACTGCAATAGCAGTTAAAAGGATAATAATTGTGGAAGAAGTCCACTAAACCTAGTTACTTATTATGTGTGAACATTAACACAAGTAAAAAAATTGTTGTTGAAAGACATGCCCAGACTTTCTACTTAGTTCAACAGTATCATATAGTTACAAATGAAAACTTTCTGCAGCAGCACAGTGAAGCATAAGACTTTTCATTTTTTCCATGTAATAATAGAGGCACCACGTGACATTCTCATTACCACAAAGATGCCACATTTATCTCCTATTTAATCATAAGAGAAAACTTAAATGATCACAGCTGTTTTGATGTGGTAGTTGCTGGCAAATATTGATTTGTTATTGGGAAGCCATAGAATCATTATTGTAAACATGAAAGCAAATACACTGGAGGAAATGGATAAAATACATTATTGTGGATGTACTTTCTATCACAGGTCATCTCATGATCCATTATAGAAATAAAAACTTCTCAGTCATATGATAGTCAGTATCATTGCTGTCTTCTGAGATTCTGATTTTTATATTTCTTTATCTTTTTTATTCCTTATTTTCACCATTTATTCAGTAAGAGAGGATTACAGAAGAAGCCTGTGAAAAGCTCATGATGATAGATAATGTTAAAGGGAATTGCCTTCTCTGTTTAAGAAATCTGGTTGTCCATCCCAAGATAAAACAAACAGAGATTCATGAAAAGTCACGCATATAGAAAATGGACTGTAGAAACTAGAAACACTAATTACTATGGAAACAAACTCATTTATAACTACTAAATAGTTCAGATCAAGCATACGAAACTAATAATTGAAACTCCTTAACATTAATTATATTCTCATGTAAAATACTTTTTATTCTATCGAGTTCTGTTCGACAAAATATTTTTGGTTAATTTGTTACTTCTACTGTGGGGAAAAAGAAACACAAGCTATTAAATATGTCATATAGCTTGAAGAATAATCTTGTTTATGAGGTTTCAAGTGTGTTAATTATCATATGTGTTCCAACACAGTTTTTGTCTTCAGTTTCTTGAAACCTTTCTCCAATTCTCCTTTATTCATTTTTTAAAAAAAAACCCTCAATCTATAATATTGCTAATGGACAAGGAAAGTGTTGGTGACAGGTTCTCTTACAAGTTGGTGTATCCTCTGCAATAAAATGTACTGTGAGTATGCTCTAATTTAAAAGAATAATTCAGTAGTCCTTCGTAATGATTCAGACTGTGTCTCACAGCTTTCTCAATGAGCTTTTTGATAATATACTGAGTTGCAATGCTTTGGCTTGTGGTAACATTTCACTAAATGTATGTGGTGGAAAGGGAATTCATAGCATTGTATTGAAACAGAAAAAGGATAAATTTTACAGGTTTTGCTTTATTAGTAACAATTTTCATCTAGGTTCACTGGCCACATGGAGATCAATCTGTTGAAATTATTCTTTGAAGAGTAAAACCACAGGGCTCGAGAAAGAAATTTCCACTTCAGGACTGGTGAATATTAAAAGAATGTGTCTGTTGTTGGCAGTATCAATCCTTCATTTCTTAACATGTCATATAACGTCTATATTGCAAAATTAATGTGACGCTTTAGCACAGCACTGTTGGTTTAGCATAGTGAAATGCTGCGGTATGTTTCTGTGTGTACTGGTATTCCAGAAACTAATTCCTCCAGGATTCCTGGCTCCTTTCTCTGCTTGCAGGTGCATAGTGACACCTTACTGATTCTTCTTCAGTTTAGATGGTGTTTCTGCTAGCTAGAGAAAGCTGGCACAAACACACTGCTCACATCTTCTTATTTTTAACAAGGAAGTTCCTTTCAAAACTTGGCCCAGGACCTGAGAGGAGTTTAGTTTTGTGAAAAGGTATACTCAATCCCATTTACATTTCTCTCTGAGCCATTTACATTTCTCTCTGAGGCCTCAGAAGAGGGAAGACCTTAAATCTGTGTCCTAGACTGTCAACTATGTAAAACTTAAAATCCATTAAGACTTTAAATGCCAATAAATCACATTATTTGCATAGTGTTCTCTTTTTTTTTTTTTTTTTTCACAACACAGAGATAAGTCTCACTGTATCGGTCTCATCTATATAAGTAGTTATACAGCACACCCTGTAAATAAATCTCCTGAAAAAAGGTTCAAGCCTTTATTTAGTGTCACTATATTTCTTATGGACTTAAAGTTGATCCTAGTGCTACAGAAAGTACTGATAAGATTGCTTGCAGACCCTCCAGTGTATCAGCAGTATTGTCTGTAGAGTTCCAGTACAATACAAAGAAAAGAGAAACAGTCCTAAAATAGGCAAAAAAACCCTCAAAAGTTAAACCAAAGAAAGGTAACTGAGAAGACACCAGATAAACAAAGGCTTGTGTTCAGAAAATGCATGCATTATATCTTAAGACTTGCACATCTGAGCAGAGTTGGAAAATGCAGACAGGAACTGTGAGCCAAATCTACTATGTCAGTAAAGCTACGATGAATTCTTCACAGGTTTTACAACTGCATCACTCTGTAGAGCCCTCAAGTAAGAAAAATTAAATATATATAGATGGAGCAGCTCATCCACCTCTACATGAATTCATCCTTAATAATCCACTGAAACTCATAAAGCATAAACCACATCAATCCCCCTCGGTATATAACTAGTTATTAAATGCAAACCCCAATATACCATAAAACTCAAAACAAAATGGGAAAATGACACTAGCAGTGTACTGTGAATGTGAATGTTATAACATATGGAGGACAAGTTTATAAAACAGCAAGACATGCAGATCTAAAATTAACACACTTCAGGCTCCTGTGGAGATTGTACTGGACTTCAGAATAGGGATACTAATTATCTTTAAAAGACTCTTGTGAATCTTGGGAACATAAAAAATAAACAGTGTGTTCCTGCAGTGCATTTAAAGTTCTTGATTTAGATGGCACTGTAGTTTAAACGCAGTGTAAAACATTGGCTTTCCCTGCTGCTCCTTTTTCTTTGTTGGTTTGGTTGGGGTTTTTTTGGGGTGGTTTTTTTTGCTGGTTTTGGGGGGTTTTTTTGCTGCTTTGGGAGAAGCCTTCTACCACAAGTTGAGAAGGCAACTCCTTGGGGACATGTTCCCAAGTACAAGAGAACTATTCCAATATAAATCTCCTCCTCTGCATCAACTTAACAAATGTATGAAAACAATAAGATTAATATATTTGTCTATAGAAGTTTTTAATCCTTCTTGGTAGGCAGATGCTGCTGCTCCCTTGCAGTGATGAATGGAAAGAACACTTTGTAACCATAGCATATAATCTATAAAATATATAATGTTACAACTCACATTCATGTACATACTTAACTGGCTACTGTCCTGGTTTTTACAAGGATAGGGCTAATTTTCTTCTTAGTAGCTAGAAAGCACTGTGTTTTGTTTTCAGTGTGGGATTTGTTATGAGAAGAATGTTGATAAGGTACAAGGACACGGTGTTTGGGTAGTTTGCAAGTGCAGAGGACTGGTTGGGGGTGTGTGGAGAAGAGTGTAGTAGTTGTAAAAACCCAGAACTGAGAGTTGGATATGCCAATAAGATATTTCATATCATATTCAGAATATTAATCAGGGCTGACAGAAAAGAAAGGGGATTCTCTCAGGAATCACTCAGGCTCCCTCTTCCAGGATTGCGATTTCGGTTTCCAGGTTCCTTTTCACTCCTCTGGGATCATTATCAGCAAGTGGTGAGCAATTGTACTCTGCATCACTGATACATATATAATTTGATGTTATTATTATTATTACTATTTTTATTTTGTTTTACTCTAATTATTAAATTCTTCTTATCTCAACCTACATATCTCCTCACCTTTACCCCTCCAATTCCCTGGGTGTGGGGGGCAGGGGGCAGGGCAGGGGCCAAGGCGGAAGCAGGGAATGTGAGTGGCTGTGTCTTGTTTGGCTGCCATCTAAGTTAAACTATCACAGCTACTCAAAAGAAAAATAAAGAAAACTTAAGAAACAAGAGAGGCCATCTATGTCCATGTTTGAAAATTTGAATGACCTCTGTCACAGTTGGCAGAAAGTCCCATTCTAATCATGAGTTTACAGGAGGAAGCTCAGACAGTCTGGAGACTGCTTCCGAACTCAACTGCCCAGATACATTCTTTGGCTTTTCTCATACAATTTCTCTTACAGTTGTTAGAGATATACCTACAGCATTCCCTAAATTGTAGGATAATGGAGGTCATCAGAGTAACTAATACAGACAATGAATTTTATCCCCACTTTGCTTGTCCTCCTGCCATGTGTCTGTTTCCTTCATTATTTTTCTGAGCTGCATGAGTGAGCTGTTTGAAGCAACACCCAAACACCCTGATCACCAAGTGATCAAAGGAGCTAACTAGAGAGGAACATTTTATTCTCACATGTTTACAGAGCAGACAAACAGCAAGAGCACAAGGCCTTACCACATCTCTTTCTTCACAACAGGATTTGCTCACAGGTGTTGAAACAACACTGGTGTTAGCACAGTTTCCTTCTTGCTGCATACTGAGCTTCCCCCTGTACTCCAGGCTGGAGGTCACTGGGGTACTCCCATGCTGTTTCCTCTCTCATTGTTGTTTAGTTGAGTTTCTATCTAGTCCCCCATGCTGCTGAGCAGCTGTTGTCTAGTGAGAACTATATCTTCAGTGCACTTTTGTTGTTTGATCAGAATTTCATTTAAGAAATTAATTTTCAGAAATTTCAACAACTGAAGGTACATCAGTTTTCCCAATGGGTTTGTATGGATTACAATTTACTGAGATATGGAAAGAAATATTTTTTACTAGTGTTTTCCTCTCAAAAAAAATATTGAGCTCTTGGTTGGCTTGACATTTTTGTGGTTATAAATAAGGGCTAATGTCAGTGATATTTTAGTCCAGGAAAAATATTACTTACTTGTTTAAACCATTTATATGACTACTTTCAAAATTATTTTGGTAGGAGAAGGCAGATTATAATCTGAAGGAGACTAAGTCTCCCTTGAAAAGATCACAGTGCTTTCATTACATTTATTTGGATGAAAGTTAGAGTGGACTCCCTGAACTGACTATATAGTCATTGATTTTAAGAGTGGTACTTCTTTTTCTTACTTTTAGAAATGCTCCCAGACAAAAATAAATGTTTATTTCAACCAAAACTGGTTATTTTCTTCAGCTAAAATTTCTCAAAAAATTAATTTCTTTAATTGAAAACTATTTTATTTCTTCAGTCAACTGGAAAATCAGTGATTCAAGTAGGATCTCTCTAGTTTAGAGGAAGAGTACTGAATAGCATCCACTCACCAAAAATGTGAATGTCATATTTTTATTCCACTAAATTGTTGCTAAGGTACTGGCATTCATTGTTTAAAATAAAATCCAGCTTCCTTGATTCCCCAGTATTAAAAAAAAATTCCTACTTTGTCTCATTTTTTTCTGATTGTACAAATTAGGTAAAATAATACATAAGGAAAATCTAAATAGCACTGTTATTTGACTGGTGTATTCACCGTTATATCTGCAAGTTTCTGGTACAGCTAATGTAGTAGTGCAGATTGGAGATTAATCCACAATAATGTATTAATAAAATTACATTGTCTGTTACTAAGTCTGTATAAAGCAAAGGTGGTCTGTCAAGATGACACTTTGAAAACTTAAAATTAAGAGGAAGGGAAATCCAAAAACAGTATAAGTACACGGAGAAAAAATATCTTTTCTCTTCCAGCTCCATAGAGAGCAGTCCAGTAACAGGATTGAATAAGGAAGATGGTTGCTTTACCAACTACTTTGCCTTTAAAATCCCATTTACCAACCAGAACTGGTTCGTGATGAGCTCGCAGGGGTTGGTAATCATTTGATATTAGTACAGTCTGGTTGTTTCTGAGTCACTTCTGAGGAGGAGCAATTAAGGGCCACTGCTTTCTCAGACCTGTCCCTAAACTCATTTAGAATAACCCCAGTTGTCTACAGAAATTAATTGGTCATTACACAGCTTCACGCTCCTATCTGTTAGTATATGTTTTACCAAACAATCAAAATATAGTTCAAAAGTAGACTCTCTTTATGAGCCAAGATATTTTAATCATACTTCACTTCCAATAACAATGTAGCCTAGCAAAGTTCGTCTCCCGATAGGAGCCTGCAATCCAAATAAATTTACAGTCTTTTTTACAGAAGTTACAAATCACCTCCAGATTATACATGTCGATTTGCAATGGCTGCAATTGTTACTTTACTGAATCAAGCTCATAGTTACGGAGACAAAGTCATCCATGTGGCATATTCGCAGAAAATGAGCTTTAATACCTAGTGGAATGCTGTAACAATCATAACCAAGGACATCTCACTCCTGAATCACTTCAATTTTGTTTCAGAAACAATTGCAAATACTGAATTCCTGAATCCTTCAACAAAGGCAAATGTAATAAATGACCAAGAGCAACTGCTGTTAAAAATCAGGAAACTGTTTAAACAGGTATGATTCCCATGATGCAGGTTTCTAACTGCCAGCTTCAAAGTTACACACACACAAAACACAATTGCTGGTATATAACCATGTATTTAGAAACTACGTCCTAGGATACTCAATGCCAATGGAATTTGCTTCATTACTGAGCATATGGTGCTCTTTAATAAGGAAAAGCTAGCTCCATGTGTGCATATAGGACTGTATACATAGGAGCTCCCCACACACTGTAGTATCAAATTATAGAGTATTCCCTGTTTCTGTGTTTATAATTCTCTGAGGCAAGAAGGCATCACTAGCTCCATTTTACATGAACAGGTGTATATTTCCTACACCATCTTGGTCAGCTTTATCTGAGTATGGTTCAGCCAGCTGCCCTAAAATATCTGTGGGATGTATTTTCAGTTCTGTCTTTGTTGTTGTTGTTGTTGCTCTGCTCTATTTGTCTTTTTCTGCAAACCCCAATCTTCTGTCTGGATCTAACCACTTGGAAACTGCAGCTAGACTACAACTAACAGCAGGAAGCAGGGAACATTAAGGAAATGATGCTTGAGGCATAGGCTAAAACCTGGGCCAGCAGGACAGAACAAATGCCTAGAGAGATAACATCCAGAAAGAGATATAGGTACAGAAATCCTCCAGATCCTGATGATTTACTTTGAGGTAACTGTCTTTTGGTCCAAACCTAGGTTTCAGAAATAAGTGAGAGTGATACCTCAAAATTGAATCACAGAGAAGGGAGATGTTTGAATTCGGTTTTTATAAGATCTTCATCAACTTCTTTAGGAAGGAAAGATTTTAACCTGCATTTTTTCAGTGAATTTGGGTTTGTGCCTTGTGCTTCCAAGGGAACTTGTCTTTCTAATCTGTTTCCTTCAAGCAACACTGGTAAGACTAATGCTGTGCCTATCTTTTATGAAACTGTTGTATTTTTATGGAAGATATCTCCTGTCTGGTTTAGAATGTATGCAGGATAACCACTAGGATTTGCATATGGCTGCCAGTGTGGTTAAACTTTTCCATAGCAGCCTCTTAGATTGGATGTGTAAGGTAGAAAAAAGTCTTACTTCATAATTTGATCAAACTTAGGTGCATGTTGGGTGCTGACAAGGCCAGCTATGAAAAAATTCTGACTTAGGAAAGAGTAAATTATTCTGGTACTTTGCTGCAGAAAACTCAATTGGTTTAAGTGTTACGTGGGAGTCTTAGGATCATTCTCTTAGACTGATTCTACCATTCTTTTCTAAACCTAACCTAAGTGGTTTTACTTAAAGATGTTTTAGAGTTTATACAGTGTATTGATATTTATGAAGTTTACAGCTATTACTACAAGTAGTTTCATTGTCCCTGTTTAAAGATAAGAGGTCTGATTGCTCATTTACGAGGTCATAGTTGAGACCAAATTCATGGAATGGAAGAAGCCCTGGAGACAAACTAAACAGGTGTGTCCTATTGGCTTATTAGTTGTTTCACAGCACGCTATTGCAAAGAACATGCATATCAATTTATTAATCACAGCTACTTCATCCACACTTTCTTCTGACAAGTTACATTTTGTTAAAAGAAGAAATGCTGAGAGAAGAAAGAGGACATCAGGACTTTGTTTCCCTTTGTGGATGACTTTTCTGCAATGACAGAACACAAGAGCAGTCACGGAGCCCTGCCAAGTCAAGGAAGAATTGGCAGCTAACAACACAGCTGCCACATTTTGAGGAGCCATGGCACCACTCTTAACTCACACCAGCTAGCAGAGAAGTGGGTAGCCTACCTAACACCTTTTGGAAGGGGAGCACAAGGCCCCTCACCTTTCTTCCAGATTTGTCACAAACCTTTGCTCACTTCTGCGCTGACCTGTGAGTTCTGGGTGCACATGTAAGGTTTCCTTCCTGCACATAGGAATGCAAAGTGATGATAGAGCAGGAGAAACTGATATGGTCATCTATAAGCTCAGACATCATGACTTTATGTGATTTTAGCTGTTCAGTGAAGACTGGCAGTTGCAGTAAGAAACTCAGGAGGTACAATGTGCATTTTTGGAAGATGTGTTTTTAGGGATATATTTCAATAAGTGTCTGCAGCATCTTGCAATATGACCAAAGAACTTCTAGCTGAAATCTAAGGCAACACTATATATAATGTATTATCAGGATTAGATCCTTAGTACTCTCTTCATGAACAAGTAGTCTCTAAGAAGTTATTTAAATTCAAAAGTAAACACTTTGCAAAGTAGTCTACTAGTAATTTCAGCATTCATACCTCCACAAAGCAGTTTAAGCCCTTATGCCACCCCAAATAGTATTTAAGATTATTTAAAAGCTTATGTCATTTGAAAAACCTGAGGTGATTTAGGTGTTTATGGCATCAGAGGACTTAATGTGCCTTAAAACCATATAGTACTGTGAGGATTTTAAGCAACTTAAAAACTTATCTTAAAACAGTTTAAGTGTTTAGACTACATTGACTGTTTAGAGTGGTCTAAAAATTCATAGTGTATCACCTAAGATAGTTTGAACAGCTAATTCTACATCAGCATATTGTTTGAGGATAATTTGCAAATTTTCTAAAAATTTTCTAAGTGGAACCCTACCCAATAACTACATAAAACTTTACAGCAATTAAAAAAGGTATGTCTTGTTATGATAATGATAATGATGATGATGATGATGATAATAATAATAATTATTATTATTATTTATTATTATTATTATTACAGAGCTAGTTCAAGCCAAAATTAGCACATTACCACCACTGATCAATACTGTTCTCTAAAAATGCAACACAGGCTTTAATTTATAAACACAGTAAGATTTGTGAAATCAAGGAATCAGCTGCTAGTGGACTTATATTAATAGAGACTCAGCTAAAGTTTTCAATATTTTCTATATAAGTCATCAAATAAAATATGCTAGCTACTTTAATATATATTAAAATGATGCAGTCTGTCATACTTAGTTCTTCTAAAATATTTCCACCTCTGATTGGAATAAAAATTTAGAATTTCTAGCATACAAATGAAGATTTTTTTTTTTTTTTATTAAAACTATATATGCTTCAAAAATCATGTGTGCTCAGTGTTCTGAGAAGTCAGCATGACACATTGTCACGTACCAGTCAGCTTCCATCACTATTGCCATCAGAGTAAGGAAGTGTCTTGCAAAAATATTATCTAGTAACACGGGTTAACACTATTTGTAGATATTGCAGATACAAAAATTGCTGTAATTAATAATTTTTTCTATGTGTGACTTCTGGATATTCAAGACAATTTCACTGCTTTCTGCTATAGATGTGCAGGGAACACTGTAAAATTTGATCTGTTTTCTATCCAGCTCCTACAAGAAAAACAACAGCTTAAAATAAAAGCATAAACTCTTGAAATGTCTGTCAGACTTATTGGCCACATCATGTTGGGATACAAAAATGAACCCGATGGAGAGTGTATCTCTCTCTCAGCTGTGTTAGTGCCTCTATGTAGTAGGAATGACAAACACTGAAACAGTACAGCAAGCTTGCATCATTTCAGCAGTTAACTGAAATCAACCAAGAATAATGGGAGATTAGTTGGTCAGAATTTGCAAACATAGCCCTTTATCTTACTCATCTGCTTTCAAAGTCCCTAAAGTAGGCATTGTCTGTCACCTTTCTATTATGCACAAATTTTTTGTGTTGCCAGCTTCTAAATAAAATTATGCATAATATCCTGATACTTGTTTGGGCACTAGTCTTTCTTTGAAGACTAATCTTTCTTTGAAGACAAGTGCCTAAAAAATCTTCCTAGATCTAGAATGAAAACATTAAGATACATTGGGAAAATTAGCTTCACTGCAGCTCCCATCACAAAAAGGAATCCCATACTGCTTCTACACAGCTCATCCACTGATCTCACCATCTCCCACCAAATGCCAGATGCTTATAATAGTATTTCTGTACACACACATTAAACAACATTGCCTTATTATGCTTTATTTTTTATTTATGGTAATGAAACAAAATCAGTCTAGAAAAGAGCAGAATTTTACTATTCTGATGGCTGTCAAATTTTTTGGCGGTGGGGGGGGAAAAAAAGCCTCTAAATCTAACTGGTGAAAGTGTGTTCATACAAATAGAGACGCATCAGACCAGATTAAAAATTCTATCCCTGTTAAAATTATATGGGATGCATTCTGAACAGACTTAATTGGTGTTGAAATGGGAGATGAAGTATCTGTAATACGCCACAGTTAGTTGTGCAGATATGTTCATTCTCCTTTACAAGTTCAGCTCTGTGAATAGCTTCAGCGAGTTAAACTGTAAAAGCCATTCAGATGGGATTCAGGCATTATTCTATTATTATTATTATTAT
>NW_010325126.1:10704-28766 GCF_000700745.2 Antrostomus carolinensis | reverse complement strand
TATCTTGCCTTGCCAGTGGGGTGACCCAGAGATCTAATTGGCATTTCCAACAATTTTATGATGTTACCAGCCCTTCAAAGCCCATGTGAAATTTCTAAAGGAAATATCTGAAAATTTCAGCCTTCTATGAGCTTTGCAATGAAATAGCCCAAATATTTTCAGTTTTGAGGAACAAATCTTTCTCAGTTAGGTATTAAAATATTTTGTTCCTTTAGCTTTCATCTGAAATCAAGACAAAAGATACATTTTTAGAGATCATATGAAATGAAATTGAAATGAGTGAGTACTTGGGAGAAAAGAAACCTTCAGTTCTAGAAATGCTTTGTTACGACTGAATAAACTAAATATGCTTAATATGAAAGGTAATGATGCGACTGATTGAATAGTTTGACATTACTGCACATGAAATATCATTAACAGGTTCATGATGGTTTTATATCAATACCACATCTCAGAATAAAATAAATGGAAATATGGGACTACAATGATTTGTCACTGAAGCTTTTCAGTGTCATTTAAGAAAATATTTTCAGTGAAAGACTAGTCAGCATGAGCTGGAGGAGCAGAAGGAATTACAGCCTTGTGTAAATTTGAGAATAAACCCAGTTAAACAATTTAGGATAGCTGCAACACATCTATACCTGTGAGAGGACAAGTATGTGCCTGTCAGCCCTGGTATCTTTGACTTCACCAGGAATCACCAATTCATACTGCTACCAGATCTCAGGGTATGAGTTCTCAGCGTAACTCCACAAGAGATGCCTGTGTTGATGTGGTCTCTCAAGCACGCCTTGGCGGTGCCAGGCTCATTGTATTGTTTGTGGAGTGGACATAAGAGCAAAATATTATACCTCAAACTCTTTTAAAGATCCAAGATACATAGCATGTGTTAGCATCTCATGGCCAGGTGGTTTATGGAGTCACTAAAATCATAAAATCATAGAATTATTTGGATTGGAAAGGACATTGAAGATCATCAAGTCCACCTGAAAACATAACACTGTCAAGTCCACCTCTAAACCATGTCCCTAAACACCTCATCTACATGTCTTTTAAATACCTTCAGGGATGGTGACTCAACCACTGCCCTGGGCATCCTGTTCTGATGCTTGACAACCCTTTTCATGAATAAATTTTTCCTAATATCCAATCTGAACCTCCCCTGGCACAACCTGAGGCCATTTTCTCTTGTCCCGTCATTCGTTCCTTGGTTGAACAGACCCACCCCCACCTCTCTCCACCCTCCTCCAAGGGACTTGGACAGAGCCAGAAGGTCTCCCCTCAGCCTCCTTTTCTCCAGGCTCAACACCCCCAGTTCCCTCAGCCACAAGGGAACTCAGCACACTTGTGCTCCAGACCCTTCCCCAGCTCCGTTGCCCTTCTCTGGACACACTCCAGCACCTCCATGTCCTTCTTGGAGTCAGGGGCCCAACACTGAGGTTGCAGTGCAGCCTACTTGAGGTGCAGCCTCACCATTGCCAAGCACAGGGGAAGGATCACCTCCTTAGCCCTTCTGGACATGCTATTTTTGTGAGGATTAGCCCTTGGATTTTGGCATAAGTGTGGCTCTCCCTTTCACCTTACAGAGACGTCAGAGGCAGTACTTCTGTATTCACCCAGGGGACACAGATGCTCATAGCCATCTCCATCAGCATAAGGCCATTGCCTTGCATACAACTCTGAGCGTTAACAAGCTGTAAATCAGGACAGTAAATCTGACCTGGCATTTCATGGCTGCTATATTAGTTGCAGTTGCTGTGCAGCCATCCCGTTGCTGACAATAAGAGAGGTCACACCAAGTCTTCCTATACATTACAATGTACAGCCTCAAGATGCTAATCACCATTTCTGTATACCTTCTGCTAGGAAATGTCCTTCTGACAGCTCTGTGTCAGATGATGAGTATTTATGTGCCCTATATCAAAATTCCAGGTTCTTGTAACACCTTGTGGGTGCTCAACTCATCCTTCACAGGGGTTTGGTCTCAAAGTAAAACCAAATATGGGAACATGTTTTATAATATTATAATCCATCACCTCCATCTTCTGCTTAAATTTAACTACCCAGACACAGATGGTGTCTACCATGGCTTCACTATCACAATTTTCTTACTATCTTCACATTTACACTATTCAGAAATAACTACTGAAACACGATGTTTTTCTCATTGAGGAAACCACTGATAAAAGCTGAGGCTGACAAAAAGACAGAGATTATGAAGATAACACTCCAAGTTTCCATTTTTTAATTTGGGAAGTTAATTTTCTTTGATCTCATTAAAACTGAAGTATATTTTCATTTTACCCATGTAGTTTTGAAGTGATCACCATTGGGAGCATTAGAGTACTGGATTTCACTTGCTCTTTTCAGAAATCAAAATCAAAAATAAAAAACCCCAAACAAATACAATAATACATAAATAAACTGAAATAAATGAACTATTGAGCAATGAAGGCTGGTTTTACAAGCACTGGGAAAAAATATATTCTATTTATCTGCATTTTTTAAAATTTCAATATACAACACTGTCTGTTTTCCCTATTTGCATTTTTCTGACGTTTGTGAGGATGAAAAGGAACAAGAATTAGAACCAACATCTTAAAATCCCAATGCTCTACAAGTTCTTAGATTCTTCTGCAAGTATCCAAATGGAAGGGTACATTTTTTCACATTTTAAAGTAATATCACAAATTTGCATGAAAATAAGAGAGAACAGAGAAAGTGACAGATAAGCTATTGATGTTCATAATATTGTATTTAATACAGCAACATATTGTCAAGTATATTTGACAGTCAAAGTCTCTTTTTTAGTAGGAAGTTGCAGAACACTGAATATAGTGTTAATGTCAAGCCATAATAAGTTCACCAAAAAATCAAGATTTGGAGGGACAAAGTCAACATCAAGTTGTAGAATTAGTTTCAACCTCTCTCCCCAAATGACAGATTTTTTAAAAAAATGTTTCATTCTCTTGGTTTCCAAATCAAACTTTTTAATTTCAAAATGGCATATTCCTTACTTGGAGTTATAAAGTGATGAAGATTTAAAATAAAAATTTAAATTGATTCCCTGCTCCTTATTTATATTTTATTGTTTTTCTTACTGAAAACTTGGAGACCAAAGAGTTTGTCTTTTCTTCTTCCAAAGCAAAATATACTATTTTTCCCAGCATATGTTATTTTTAGGCAATTTAAAGGTACTTCTTTTTGCTAAGTCATGAGAAGTTGTAATTTTTGCTTAATTAAAAATCAGAAATCCTAATGTCATTCCACTCAGGGGAAAAAAGTAACAAGCTGTCACACGTCCATAGGATTAATGTGGAAAAGTTGTTAACTCTGTGTTTATTTTTTACTGTTGTGTCCTTCTTTTCTTCGGTTTCTTTAGCAATCCGTAAAACTTTATAAGCTGCATTTATGTTAAGCTGTTCCTGATATGCTCCAATAAGTGTGCTTTAGACACATTGTTAACATAAGGCCAAATCTGTAATACAGCATGGACAATTAAGTGCACAATTTTTGTATAAATGCAAAATCCCTCACTGTGAATTATTTAATTAATGCTCTACAGTTCATTTAATAGCACTCTTTCAAAGGCCATTTCACTCACAGAAAACTAATTTCATTCTTCGGGTTGATTTAATTAGATTGTATGATATATGGTATTGCTAATTCAGTGGCTCTCTTTGCAGTGTCTAGCCCGTTGCTCCTATTGTCGGCAATCTGTCAGCCCCATTTTTAACAGTATTGAAAAATTCAAGCTTTATTATTGCTCGCTCACTCTTTCTCTCCCATCAGGAGGAAAGTAATGAGCTTTTCTTCTTATGAGAGCAAGCAGAGAGTGTGGTGCCCTTAGCGCTTCAGGCACCGAGCAGTATTAACAGCCTGATTCATGAGTTAAGTTTCTAACTGCCCGTGGCTATTAGCACTCAGTCCTTTGGCTGTCATTTAGTTAAAAAGACTCTTCGGTTAATTCACTCTTTTAATGAGACTGTGCTATTCAACTAATGTATTTTACTGTATGAAAGGTCACACCAGGAAGCAAAACAGATTGGAGGGAATGTAGCGGGAAGCCTGGCTGTCAAGAAACAGTTCAAGCCTCGCAGGCATTTCGCCGTCGCGGCGCCCGTAATAGGCTATGGAACGGATGGGCCAACGCTCACCTCAACAGTTGAGCGCCATAAATCACCGCTAAATAGAAAGCAGATTAATCAGAGCCACAGACAAAAAGAGCACGTGTTTCATTACCCATATAATCACTAACATGATTGCCAGACAAGCCGGGGGAACTGTACACGGGGCTGACAAAATGCAGCGCGGCGGCGAGCGGGGAACTTGGCTCCGTGGAGCTGCGACCACTAAATCTTTTCATTAAGGATCTTTCAACTGGAGACCCTCTTGTTGGAGGGCAGCTTGCTCGGAGGGCGGTGCAGGGGGGAACAGGCGTAAAACAGGAATATAAAGGGCTGCGTTTGAGCGAGGAGGGTCAGAGGCGGTGGTGGTGGCAGTGGTGTTTTCCTCCCCATAGCTCTGTTTCCTCATGGTCCCCTGCGTCACCACGGCTGGGAGAAGCACGTGGGAGATGGAATGAGCCGCTCCTCTTCCTCCCATCTTTATACAAACCCACAGCGAGCCAACTCAGTCTGTTCCCCACTGTTTTCTGGTTTGATGTGCTATCCCCTTAGCTATGAGACATGTGCCAAGTTTTAATATATGAGAAGACATCTTATTTTAATTTATTCTGTGCTTCTCCAACGTCATTTCCTTATTGCACCCCTGCTTCAACGCTCACACTCATTACGTCATCGGGAATTGTGTGCAATACACTTGTCCACATCCCACAGCTTCTCCCTGCTGAGCTTCAGAAGAAAGGTATGGTTGAAAATCTGGTTTACTTCAGCATCTCTGCTTGGGACATCCAATTGAAAATGTTTTCCTGAATATTGCTCATTAATTTACAAAAGGAGAAAATGAGAAGAACCTCTGCTTTTAATAGCTTCGCATCTGTCTACCAAGGCATTAAACATCTGAATTATTGTGAGGATGTGTGTGTGTTTTGCTCATTTTTAATTAGTGTCACTGGGGGGAAAACTCCAGCACTTTAGGGGCAAAAGTATATTATTTTTTAGAAATTGTAATTCCCTCAAACTATGGTAAACAAATCATTCTGATTTAAATTTCCTGAGCAACTTCCAAACAGGGAAACCGTATGTTTAATTACTAAACATCTGTTGCAAAGCATACCCCTAGCTTTTGCAGCACTAATATCACTGTATGAATTTTAAAATCTGTCAGCAAGGGATCACGAAAGCTTTGGGAGCAAAAAGCTGCTCACTTTAACCCCTGAACCAGATAATCTAAGAGTAATCCATTCAAAACTAATCAAACATTTACAGAAACGCACCAGCACTGAGGAAAACAATTCATCACCTTCATATGCTCATTACGCTTCCAACATCTCAATCTACCTATGTAAATGAGACCGGGGATCTGACATCAGGTCCATGTACAGAAATTATAAACAAATATTCATCCATTATGCTGCTGAAATTTAACAGCTGGAGCACTAACAGTAGCTGAACTCCAAGCCCCGAGTATCAATTATTTATGAACCTAAAACTGACAAGACTGTCTAGGTGAATTAGCTGCATATGTCAAGCTTTGTTATAAATCCCAGCCTACTGTAAAACTCATTTTCATAGAATGTATGTACAAGGCTGACAATATATCAACAGTACGGCATTAATAATTTAGAAGAATGGTACCATAAGGGAGCACCTAGAAACTCTGCTCTGCAATATAGTTGATATTACAAATAAAAAAGTCAAATAAAATGAATTTCCCATAAACAGAGAATCAAATAAAGCATTTCTCTATGATTTTATATTCAATTTTCAAAAAACTTACCAGTTGATACTTGCATTTTTAGGAATCGTAAGCGTCACCTGAAGTTGTTTACATTTTTTTTCCATTGCTAAAAATGCCTTTGATTTTTTAGGCCCATTAATGTACACTGCATTGCATTTATGTTATTTTTATGAAGTGAGAATGAAAAGTGAGGTGAGAGGAGGAAGGAAAGCATTGTTTGCAGCAAGCACTACTGCCCGCTATGGTTCAAGACCCTGAAATAAAGTATAAGACTGCCTGCAAATAAATGTAGTTAATTACAGGCTAAAATCTACCCTTTGATATATGCATGTGACACAAATTGAGGTAGAGACTGCTCTGCTCTGATAGTAGAGTTTGGTTACATGTCTTAACCATTGATCCCATTAGAGACATCATGAAATTTCTTTGATGTATCTTTGTATAAGAAGTCAATAAAAAAGCTGCTGGACACTCTATGATCAACTACGTGGCACAAACCAAACAGAAAGTACAAGGTCTAAATGGGAACATTTCTAAGTTTAATGGAAAATCTGATCTGAATGTCTGCAGTGAAATCTGAAAAGAAGGATGCATCAAAACTTTACCCAATATCTAGAGAAATTCAAGATGGGTTTGAAATTCTCTCCCACCTCCACCAAAGAGCAGCCATCTGCTGCTTTGACATAGCAATGCACACAATTACTCAATGCACACAATTTCTCAAAATCTGAATTTTGTTCAGAAGTTTATTCCTGCACATAATTTAACTTATGCCTATGAAGGCATGGCTGGTTGCAGCAGCTTTTTATTATTCAGAAAGCTTGTCCACAAAAAAAATGAATATACACTCATATGAGAATTTATGACTATCAAATAAACCAGATTTTTATCTTACGTACAGAAGTAGCCTGGTTTTTGATCAACTGTGAACATCAGCTGTCCTTTTCTCCAACTTTCAGATTATTAAGAAAAATGGAAGGGGGAGAGAAGGAAGGGAGGAGGAGAAGGATAAGGTCCCAGTCTTGAGTATGGAGAGACACAAAAGCTGAGGGATGGTTCAAGGGAATCTGTAATGATAAGCTCATGAGGATGCCATTAACTTCACAAAGATTGCTCCCATGCTTAAAGTTAACATCTGTTTTGTGTACTTCTCAACTGGGATTTGTACCAGCAACATACCCAGAATCCATAAGGATGGCTTTTAAGACAGAAAAATATCATTAGAATCTCCAAACTGAGGAGCACAGTGGTTTTGAAAACATTGTATTAGTACAAAAGGTAAAAAATAAATGTGTATTTTGAAAGAATCAGTAATGGTTCAAGAGAGGTTGACAGGAAGTTTAAACAGCATTTTTGAGTCAGGAGAAAGAGAATTCAGAGGGAAAATGTCCTTAGTGATGCACACTATATATCAAAGTAGCAAAAAATAGTTGATTTTATGAATGGGACATGGAAAATGCTACAACAGCATTTCTTCATCTGCAGGATACTGCCATTTCTGACTCAGGAAATACTTGTCAGAGACTGGGAAAATTTAATAAATATACTGCATTAGATAAAGCAAAAATAGAGATAAACATATGCCTGGTTAATACCCGATGCCTGATACATCAGATATTTGTGAAAGAAGAGTTCTTTCAGGAAGTTAATGGTGGTGGGATCGGGGAGGACCCATGGGTCACCCAGTGTATCCTTCTGTAGTCTAGAAGGAGGGTTTATGTAGTAATTCCTGTGTAATTCTTCAGACTATTAGTGCTTTCTATTTCCCATTGCTTTAGGATTATCTGCATGGGTCGCTTGCTTTATGTTTTCAAAAGTAAGGCCTAATAATAATAATAATAATTCACTGAGGGTGAAATTCACTCCTGGGCAGAAAGCCCAAGACAAAGCCTTTTCATCACTCAAGTCATGCCAAAGTGCCTAAAATAGGGTTTCATTTGGATTTAAATGATGCAGAGACCTTATGCTGGCTCTCTAGGTACAAAAGAACCTCACCTTGAATGCCCCTCAATGCAGTGGTGTCGCCTAAGGCACAAGAAAAGATGTTTTTTTCTGAAATCCCTAAGAATTTTCTCCACAGACTTCAAATGCAGAATGAAGACCTTGCTATCTGCTCAAAACAATGAACAAAGCTTTATAGGCAATCCACAGAAGAATTACCCAAGTTCAATTTTTGAACTTAATTAACTGACTTGGTGTCTGATGACATCTCTCACTCTACAGGTGGCTCTTCTTGCTAATTGATCCTTTTATTCATACTTCCAGTGCCTTATTCACATAGGTGGCACCTATGCAATTTTTCCCATTAGTTCTTTCTGTTAATAGCCTAAATTACTTTCTCTTTTCCAAAAGTCATGACTTTCCAACTTCTCATGGTAGCGGGGCTACAAGCTGTCACTCCTGTTCTTGCTGCTACACGTTGCACCACAGCACAGGTAGAGCTACCGGCACTTCCCTCATGCCCTGGCAGCACTCACCATCTCCATCACCTGCCCCAGGCTCTACTTACCACTGTGCTCAGGGACACAGTGCCCAGAAAGATCCCTGTGGGACCTTCCTGACTTCCACTGGCAACTGGGAGCTGCGCTCTTTTGTCCTCTTTTCAGCTGGGAACTCAGTAGTTACAATAGTGCTGTGTCTTGGATTCCATATGGGATTTGGTATGAGAATGATGATAATATACTGATGTTTTTAGTTGTTGCTAAGAAATTAAGGACTTTCAAACTTCCTATGACTTGCTAGTCTGCAAGTGCAGAAAAAGGTGGGAGGAGAGTGAGGGGTAAAAATTGGCATTTGGGTATGTCAATAGGATATTCCAAATCATATAACATCATGTTCAGTACATAAATGAGGGTTGACTGGATCTCTGTCTCTTCCAAGATTGCAGTTTTGGGTTTGGGATTTTTGATCCTCCAGGATCACTATGCAGGAACAAGCTGAGCATCGGTCAGCAAGTGGTGAGCAATTGCACTGTACATCACTCATTTGTATATTCTGTTTTTATCATTATCATTGTTAATGTCATTATTATTTTAAGTTTTACTTTATTACAATTATTAAATTGTTCTTATCTCAACCTATGAGTCTCCTTACTTTTACCACTCCAATTCTCTCCCTGGGGGAAGGGGAGAGCGATTGAGTGGCTTTGTGGTGTTTGGCTGCTGTCCAAGTTAAACTACGACACCTTTCCTCTCTAGCAAAGAAAAGAGGTGGATTCAGGTTTCCTTTTCTAGTTCCATCAAGGAATGGGACTATTCAGTGTCACTAATTTGACTTGAAATTACCCAACAACAATTCTGCTCACCTCATTAAGAAAACACTTAGCAAAATCCATACCTGCTTCTTCAAATAGTTAGCTCACTGTCTCCCAACACCACCCTACCCAAAGCCAAATCAAAGCCATCCAACATCAATGAGGCAGAGGGATGAACAAACCCATCTGGCAGTTTGAGCACCAATCTTCAAAGCCTCATGAAATAAAGTCATTATTTTCTGTTGCACAATAATCTCTATTTACCAAAAAAGTGTTATAGTTAATCATACTTGAAAACTGTTTTAGTTGAGTTAGGGTAGAAAGATACACCAACATCCAGACTCCAAATACAACTCCTTTGGGCTTTTGCAAGTGTGGGTTAAGCTTAAAAGATACAGGTTAGCAACAAAAGAAGAGTGATTTGAGTACTTGTGTGAATTTGAGCTAACATTTCATGTGAGACTAGTTTTATGAGGGCTACATGGTGCATTTCCAAGGCATCTGCTCAACAGCTCTATGTTTTCCCTTTAATTTCTAAGAGGGCTTTTCAACACAATAGTTCTGTGATTTCTTGAAAATTTTAGTTAGAACTGAGCCTAGAGCTGAGAGTCTCATAACTGTAACTCAGAAACTGGATTTGGAGCTGAAAAATAATTCAAAATGAAAAAAACGATTTTTTTTTTTTTGAATTGGCTATACTTGGTGATAACTCTTGACTTATTCTTCTGTGCCGCTGCAATAAGCTATGATTGTAGGGACCTGCTTTTGTGACTAAAAAGATAACCCTCTTGTTGGAAAGAAAATTGCCTTTCTGATATAGATCTTTGGAACAGGACTTTACAGAAAAGTGGTAAATATAAGGAAAAATAATAATCAAATATCCAAAGCTAAACAGGCACTAATTTATCAACAGACCGGTTTAATTTGGTGATCGGTGAGCAGAGCAGTCATCTCGTGTGCCCAGAAAAGCAGCATCAGCCTTTGTCTAGGGCCTTGATGGTCCTTGACAACAGGAGACCTGAAGGACATACAAACTATAGTCACCTTACAGATAATGAAGCTGTTTTCTTTTTCTTTTCACTGTTCTCTCTCTGGTCTGTCTTTGTAGAGGGTCTATAGCCCATCGATACAATAGCTGTATATTGATATACAATCACTGTTATTGCTAGTAATTTTATTTGGGTAGTCTCTAATTGTAAAATCTCACTTGTAACAATTCTCTTTAATTAATATTTTCATTTTTTATTGGCAAGTGGTTTACAACTGGTGGTTACTAGTCATGCTGGTTATTGTCTAAGGGTAGCTGGATGTTATCTTGCCTCTATTCTCTGTTAAGACTGTGGCCTCATTACTTTGTGCATTGAGGATAGTAATAATGAGTTTTAAAAGGAGTATAAGAGAAGATCAGTGAAGATTTGCATTGTATCAACCATGAACATTGCATAATAAAAACAGATATCATTTCTTGACTGCATTTTTGGTTTTTAACTACACTTTGCAACTCATAAGCCCCAATTTTTTTGCCAGCAGAAAGGCCCCATGTTAGCACCTCTTCACGACATGAACAGAGCTGAGGATGAATTAGAAAAGTCTAAAAACCCAGAGTCTTATCTCAAATCCCAGAGTCTTATCTCTTCTGTTGTCCATATTTAAGGAAGGTTACACGAATACACAAAATTAAAGTGATCTAAAGATAAGACTCAGAATCCTCTAAATGTCAGCTGTAGACCATAGTGTTATATAACATAGTTTAATGCATCACCTGCTCGCAGTCAGGTAAATTACAATACCCACTAAGTATAAAAGAGGACAATGGGAGGGGACATATTCAAGATCTTGATGACCTAACATAAGTACCTGCCCATCAACAGCAAAGATCCCAAAATTAGTGCTGATTCTCAGCCTGAAAAACAAAATAGCTCCGTTAATTATCATATTTACATAACACAAGGGGATTATGGGGTGGGGAGAGAAAGAGATTCTCCATTTTCACCTCCTGAGGCACAGAAGTAGTAACAACAGGTAACTCAGCCAGATAACTTTTCTCCAAAGTTTAACTGGTATGACTGACATCCCAAAAGCACTTTTATTTTTGACCTACTAAAACATACTGACTGCAATGAGTCTCACCTTCTCTGGCTGCTACTATGTTTAAAATGCCTCAGGGTGTATTTAGCTTCCAACAAAGTACATTAGACCTACTTGTCTAAGAAAGGGAGCTGCTAATCTTGGCAATGCCATTGATTGCGCAGGGCCTGTGCATATCCCATACAATGGACAATTAAATTTACAAACCACTTCAAAATTACATACAGCTAGCAATGAAAACAAGGTTTGAGATATTTGGATGGCTGAACTTGATGCTTGATAAATCTTTCTGCTTTCTTTCTACCTCATTCAGAGGGGACATCGCTTATGTCAGAAGACAGAAGTTCACATATAATGTTTTATGTGCTTTGAAATTGGAAGGTACTTGTAGTTGTAATGATGCTGATTTTTTTAATGATGTCATCACAGATGATGCTTAAAATAAGCAAAACTTCTGCATTACTTACACTGCTGGTGAGTGGTCGCCTTTCTTAGGAAATAAAACAGAAATACCAGACTGGTACAAGTCAACAAAACAAAAACACCAAAAAACTCCACAAAACCCACAGAGAGTGAGGAGCAAGTTTGTGGCTGAGACTGTTAAATAATGAACTTTAAAGATATCTAGGACCTACTGACTTCTGTAAGTCTTTTATCCAACATCCCCTTTTAGTAAAGAGTGGACAGAGACAAGAGAAAGGTTAAGGGTGTATTGAGAGCTGTTCTTCCATTTCAATGTAATTTTTAGGTGTGACATGAACTGTTACCCTAAATGTACATGAATCCTTGTGATGGCCTTGTTGTTGGCCTATGGTAACATTTGAGTATAGAATCATAGAATGGTTTGATTGGAAGGGACCTTTCAAGGTCATCTAGTCCAACCCCCCTGCAGTGAGCAGGGACATCTCCAACCAGATCAGGTTGCTCAGAGCCCCGTCCAACCTGACCTTGAATGTTTCCAGGGATGGGGCACCTGTTTCAGTGTTTCATCATCCCCGGTGTAAAAAATTTCTTCTTTCTATCTAGTCTAAACCTCCCCTCTTTTAGTTTAAAACCATTACCCCTTGTCCTATTTCTACAGGCCCCTCAAAAACATTTGCCTCCAATCATATGTTGATTTGATTATTGGAAAATTTTTCTGCAAGTTGTTTTAATTTAGTGAAAATCTGTCTTGGGAAGCAAATGAGGCAGGAAATGGACTGGTAAATATTTAAAAGTTTTTAAAGGATGGTCTCAGAAGTATAGGCTTTTATGATTTTACTTCTACAACACTGGTTTAATCTAGAATACAAAAAAACCTGTGACTAGAGTGATCCCTCCTCACTGTGGCCAGTGCAAACAACCCCCTGAGTGATGTTATGTGGTTTCACATGCCTACAGACTTTATCAGAACATTTAATGGCAGGGTAACAGTCAGACTGAGTCAGTGGAGTTGAATTTGATGATGGCATTTCCAAATGTAAAGGTTGCAGGGTCAGGAATTAAGAAATATTCTTCTGGGAGAAGGTTTTGTGTGTTTATCTGTGTCAGAGCAGCATATTCTCTAATGAAGTAATGTAAGGGAGGCAACAAGAAAACCTTTAATGGTGTGTAATGCCTATTAATGTGGATAAAATCAAAAAATAACAATAATAAAGCAGATATTGTCTGAACAAAGAACTGAGGAGATCCTTTGCTGGTATTTTTCCAGTTATTGGACTATCAGGTGTGACTGTATAACACAAAATATGGAAGCCCAACAAATGTCATACTAAGTACATCTCAAAGATGTAATTGATCATCAAATTCCAATAACAGTTTAGGTACTTTAGTTGATATTGAGATTAATATACAGCTTGCTGCAGCAAGAACCTCTTCAGTATCTGACCTTGGCTCGTAGTAAAATCCAATCGATATTTAGACCAAGCAAGCCTTCCAGAGAGGATGCAGTGAACACATTAGTTTTCTAAAAAAATACTGTCATCAGCTAGAAAATCTGATCTGCTGTGTGGAATATGATGGAAGATAATTGAGTAACAACCTAAAAGAACGTGAATATTCACCTGAATAAAAACAGGGTTTACTTCAGCTCCAGTTTCATTATTTTGGCTTCAAGATTTTCTACTGCTTCTTCCCTCCCATGCAGAAAATAGTCAGTTCCTGCATAAAGGCAGGAATTTACTTTGAAAATCTGGTTAGAGGACATTGAATCAGCACTATGACAGAACTGGTATGTTCAATCAAGACTAACCAGTGTATCTTAAATTTCAAGTTGCCAGATACATACTACACGCAAACATTTAATTAGTCAGGAATTATTCCTGGGAATTCTTCGAATGAAAAATAACAGATTCACAAATGCTTTACATTTCTTACCCAAATTTCTCAATAACAATTCCACTGACAATGTAACATAAATGTAATCAAGTAATACTTATTAGTTGACTGGAATAGTGTTTTCAACATGCAGGTTATACCTTGTTTTCCTTCTATACATATATCGGTTATGTCTATATAAGAATATAAAGTATATTGCTAAAATAGATAATGTTTTGCTGAGTTTTACTTAATTAATGTTCCCAATGGTTTTGAGATCTTAGACTTGATTATCCCAAGCACAAGTTAGGTTGAGGGAAAACCTAGTTTCCAAAGAGCTTAACCCTAATCTGATTTTGTGAACATTTTGTGCAGATTATTATGTATGGCATATAAAGTTATGTCTGCAAAATACTTGTGTTATCTTTTTGTGAGCACATATAAGTGATGGAGATCATACGAACAAAAAACAGCCCTAAGTGGTTTCTTCAACAAGACTGCTTTCAATCAATGGGATTGAGTAAGCTAAAATACAAAAAAAAATTACTTTTTATTTCATATATGTGTATGCATGTGTCTATTATGGTTTGTTTTACTGCAGGATTTCCATGAATATTATGATGGATTTATTAAATCTTATTGAATATCTTGACAGCAAAATCAATCTCTAAGAAGCTGTTCAGAAGTCTGAAAGATATTTATATAATCCAAATAATTTTATCAGATTTAGTATTTTCTCCATCCTTGTCTTGACTACAGCACAGTTCCTAAATCCAGTTGCAAGATTTCTCTTTTTTTTTATTTGTAAATCTCTGATATGTCTGGGTTTTGGCACTAGGACACATGCAGTTTAATCACATAACCACCGAAAAAGCTGAATATCACCTCTCCATCCCAAACAGAGCAGAACCTTACTACAGGCAAGGAATTCTCAAAAGAAGCTCTTCAGTTGTGAAATTGGCTTTTCTTATGTGACATTCTGCCACAACCTGGACTGATAACACCTATAGCATCCCGATTTCTCAAGGCTGCCTTGAGAAGTGGAAGAAAGGTGAATCATGGGACAGGTTTCAGGAGGCACAGATAGAATTATGAACATCATGAAATTCTGAACATCAAATTATGAGCAGCTCGTTCCACTTTCCTTGCATTGCTTAGCTCAGGTTTGTAGGAGAAACACAATGCTTTCATTTCCTCTCTTTTATGGATCATCAATGAGTAAGGTTTATTTTTATAGTCAGCTGACTTCTGACACTTGGCAACAACTTTAGGGAACTTCTCCTACAAAACAGACAGTGTGTGCTGCATTGACCTGGTGCCAGTATCAAAAGGGGACTTGTCCCGGTCCTCTGCTCCACTGCCCTCACAAACATTCACATGGAACCTCTGTGTTGGCCAAGGTGGCATCAAGAAAAAGAAAGGAAAATGTGAAGGGAGCTCAGGGAAAACTGTACTATTTCCTCCTTTGGACTCATAAAACTAAAAATAATTTTAAAAGGCCTTTTTTTTTTAATAGCCATTTATTGAATTAACTGTTTTATAAATAATCATCTAATGCATCTGGCCAGGAAATGGATGAAGCACTACCACTTGCATGTCTTTCCTTAATGAAATGCACATTTCCCCATACTGCTGGGCAGTGAAAGGTCTCGCCCGTGTTCGATACACACTAGAGGAAAAGCAAGTAAAAATAAGTGTAGCAAACACAGCTGTTAAATCTCCTCCTTTTTCCAACCCATTCCCTTCAGTGGAGAGCATCAATTATTTCTAAGTACAGGATTAGTTGGAGAAGAGCAATAGAGGGATAGAGGCTGGAGTAATTCTGTGCTTTGGAGGACACAGGTATTATGTTTAGTGCACATCTGCAAGGCTCGCCCTCTTAAATCAAATGCTGCTCCACTTCAGGATCTTAATTGTTCCAGGTGTTGTAGTCAGTAAACATTTGCTCAGGATTTTATGTGTGTACTATACTTTCAAGATTTGTTTTCTATTTAAAATACTTGGTTTTCCTTCTGTCTTGGTAAAAGCTTTTGTCACACTGGAAGAAAAATTAGCTCTGGTAAACCTGTGTGGGGTCATGGGTTTGTTTGTTAACCTGTCCTGGTAGAACTATATTTTTCCATATGATTTGTTTTTGTAATAGTCTCACACCAGTAATATAGCAAATAAAAATAAAAAGGAAAACAAAGAGTGAAGTAAAATTGCATAGACACCACTGTAATACTCTGGTTATAAAAAAAGAAAGGTATTTGTTGGATGGCAAAATAGAAGTATTCATTTAAATTTAAAAATTCTTTATACAGGTCATTACAGAACCAAGATTTTTTACATTATTGTACAGAACTGAAATAAAATGAGGTCTAACAGCATGGATAGTGACAGCAATTCCTCTGTAGAACATGCACAGAAACTTCATCTGTATTCTGATAATAGAGCTTGTGTTCAATTGCACTTTTTAGTTTTATTGTCATTGATTGCATAACAAATAGAACAGCAATACCCAATACACTCAGATGGTTAACTATATCTAACCTGTCTTTTATAGTTTACCTAAAATGATCCAGCTTTTTAATCAGTTCATCTCTTCCTTCCAAGAGAATGAAGAAAAAGGGAGACATTATTCACTCATTCCCAGAAGCCTCTTTTTTCACATCCAAAGGTCTGAAGAAAATACAAATAAAAGAACAATGGACCCTATTCAAAACTGGGCGTTGCCTAACCAGGGACACTAGAGATCTATTTCTAATTAACTTGACTCTCCTCTCTTCATCTTGCATATGAGCACAAGGTAATTTTAAAAGAGACTGTCATGCCATGGTCTAAACAGGTTCCACCTTCTCCACCACATATATAAGAAACTGCTTGGCTTTGTTTTCAAAGCCCTTCACAGACAGTCCTCATCACCCTCTCCACCATAAGGAGATAAGGACTCTCCCCCACATTCCCAGGAGACCAACTTTCATGCCCATCAGCTTCCACATATGCAGCCACTCTGCCTTCTCCAGTGCTCTCCTGGCACAGCTTCCTTATGGGTCTGTAAATCCACCTCACTGTTCTGGGGAGTGATGACCAGTGGACCTTCCAACTAGCTCTGTCTCCTCCTTATTAAGCTTTGGTCATGTTTGTTCTCATTCTTTCAGTAAATATTTGTTCTCGGGGACTTTTATTTTTCCTGCCCAATATGCAGGAACAATGTGACTCAGACACCCTAATAATTAATATAATAATTTATTTCCTGGACTTTGGCCAATGTGTCATTTCAACCTAGTGCAGAACCTCCTGGAAAGCCACTCACCTCCAGACAGACACATTGTCCCAGGGCCAAGGGCTGGATCTGCTGGAGCTGACAGCAGTGGTGGCACTGAAGCCTCTGCATCCTTCACGTTGCTTCACTGTGCAGAGGCACTAGCATTGCAGTGTGTAACGTACACTCTGCTCCTCACCACATGAGCAACACCTCAGATCATTATTCCTGATGCACCATACATTAATTATTAGCTAGGGGTAGATGTTTCTTCTGTGCTGATATAACACAACACATCCTAGTCAGTCGTAGAGGCTGTTCCAGGGCTGAACAGCCTCATGCTCCTACACAACCATAAGTAGCAGCCCCACAAGGAAACCATGAGAGATGAGACACCTGAAAAAGCATTGTGTCTGCCACAGGCTGTGTTTCAAAATAACAGTTGCTCATGTACATCAAAGTGTACGTGCTGCTGTCGTTAGAGAAATCATCTCTTTTACAACTGGTTACACTCCAGTAACCTACCCTCTGGGTGCTCCTCGTGGGTTTGGTTACACAGACCTTGGAGGACAGTTTGACCACATGCAAAAGACTGTGAAGCACAGCTGAGTGGTTTTTTCACTGTTAAAATGAATTTATTTGTAATCATGTCAAATAGCCACAGCATTTAGTAGAGATCAGGGCTGAATCTGGGAATTTTGCAGACACAGGCCTGAGGGAGGAGGCTGGTGATGGAGGAGTGTGATGCCCATGTGCCAGAAAGGTACAGAGAGGGTTTGGCAGCACAGGGGCAGAAATGTGTCAGGAGCATTTATCAGACCCACTTTCTGCTCTTGCAGGTACCAGCCCCGAGGCACACAAACAACCCAGCAGGAACTTACCACAGAACCATCGAATGTGGTGAGTTGGAAGGGACCCACAAGGATCGTGGAGTCCAACTCCTGTCCCTGCACAGGACAAACCCAACATACACACCATGTCCCTGAGGGCCTTGGCCAAATGCTGCTGCAATCTTGTCAGGCTTGGTGCCATCAGCACCTCCCTGGGGAGCCTGTTCCAGTGCTCCACCACCCTCTGCCTCAAGAACCTTTTCCTCATGGCCAACCTCCCCCTCCCCTGCCACATCTTCCTGTCATTTCCCCTGGTCCTATCATTGGTGGTCAGAGAAAAGAGATCAGCACCTGCCCTTCCTCTTCCCCTTGTGAAGCTCTAGACCACAATGAGATCTCCTCTCAGAGAATGGCCTGGGTTTGAAGGGACCTTAAAGTTCATCCAGTTCCAACCCTCCTGCCATGAGCAGGGACACCTTCCACTAGACCA
>NW_010325126.1:0-10634 GCF_000700745.2 Antrostomus carolinensis | reverse complement strand
CAGGAATGTGAGGAGGAAGGACAAATCTCACTTAGACCTTTGAGGTGCAAACTCTGGCAGAGCTCATCCCTGCTCTGTATGCAAAGCTGAGCTGATGGCAGCTTTCAGCCTGTTCCTGCTCCTGAGAAGAAAGTCTCATGCAGGCAGCCACCAAGCCCCTCACAGCTCTCCACACATGGATGGTTGGGGGTTTATAGCTCCGTGTCCCCATCCTTCTCTAGCTCGACAGCTGGCAGGTGCCACCACCAGCACAAGAAGCCCCAGGGATGCTGATGCCTAAGGCAGCTGACCTACCTGCCAGCCCCTCCACTCCGAAGCAGTTTTGCATCAGGATACTGCTGCCTTGCCTTATGGTGAGTAAAAGTCATAAAACTACCATCAGCTCAACGACCGTAATGACTACTCTGAAGCTTTTTATAGGCGATAAGCTACTGTAAAGGTCTGCTGGTAATTTGTGGATAGGGTACATTACTGTTATCCTTGAGGAATTTCTTCTTCCTTTTTATATGCCTTTTTTCTCTTGAGGGGACTCGGAAATTAACAAGAGACGTTAGTCTGAAGCTTTGCTGGAGCCTCTCACTGAGCTCAGACCGCATTTATTTCTCTTCAGACATGATCTGGTGCTCCTGAAGAGAGCTGCAGCCTGCTGATTCAGGGCTGGATGTCTCCCTCTACCCCTCTGCAGTTCAGAGGACAGCAAAGGGGCAGCAAAGTGAATTGAAATTCCCTGGAAATGGTACAAAAGGAGTGGACAAGAGATTGTAAATAGCATAAACCAGTAAAAAGTTTTAATGGTCACATATCATCGTAAACCCCTCTGAACCAAGCAGGGGAAAATGTGTGGGAGGTTACTTGATTTGTGAACTACCCACATCAGCGAAATGCTTCTGGTGGCATCTGGCAGAGAGACTGAGTAAAACGGGTGATTTTTCCATATAAAGCAAGTTGAAGCCCTAGGTTTGGGCCAGTTCTTCCTGTAAAAGTCAGCCCAAATGAAAATTGACGATGATTGAGTAATTTACCCAGTAATGATAAAGCTCTAGTCCGTGTCCCCAGTGTAATTTTTCTGAGCTGTAGCTGACACGACTGCCAAACCACTGATTTTTTCAACAAACGCTTTGCACTGCAGGCAGTATTGCTACCAACAAAACAATCTTCCAGAGATCATAAAATGTTAAGAAGTTCATTTGTTTAAAGCATTATGAAATAGTTCCCTTGCAGATTTCATTCTTTAATTTCCTGCACTGGGGCTGAGGTGTGGGACACCAATACTGATAGATCAGATTAACACCTCTGATGCTCAGATTTTCCACCAGCGCTACTGCAAAACACATCATCACCATTGCAATATGAGCTCTGGATTCTCGACCTGTTGCTCTCAGGGGACTCAAACAAACTAACATAAAGTAAAAATAATGTAAGCAATTCCTTCCAATGGGGAAACTAAGACATCTGGGTTGCTAATTTGCCTTTTGGGGGAAAAAAAATTAAGAAGGAGATTACTTTTTCTTCTTTACCTTCTCAATAAATGCATTTTCTCTTGCAGTGCAAGGCTCCAGATAAATCCAGTAACTGCAGCAAAAAGCTCAGTGTGAATATAGTTGCCAAAATTAATCACCAACTGGAGACTGAGCAGGGGTTGTAGTGGACAACCGTGGTCTAAGGCCCAGCAAAACCAATTTGTGTGATTACCAAACAAATAACTTTTGGCACATTATTTGATATGTTACATACAGAACATTGTTATTTAAAAGAAGCTTTTTATTTAGGGTAAAACAAGAAAGAGACATGGTGAAAAAAAATATCAGGAAGATAGAAGTTGTGAATACCACAAGAGTACCTGCCAGCTCTCAGACTTGGGGGCCATGATTTGGGCTTAGACAGCACAAAATCAAACCAAACCTTGCCTTACAGGGCTTGCAGTTTGTTCAGTAATTCTCTCTCCTTGATGTCTTCAGAGTGTTGGAGGGGAAAACAAAATGTGTAGGATGGATTTTAGAAGTTGTCGATATTTGTGGAAAAGGAGAATTTTGGAAAAAGGAAGGCTTTGTGTTACCTATTACCCATCTAAAAGTGTACATTTCTGAGATTCACCCCATCTCACCGTGAAAATTATTTTTCTGAATGTCTTTAAACATTTTTAATCCACTTTTTAATGTAGCAGCAATTAAGAAAGCGTGCAAAAGGTTAATTGTGCTATTCTGGTGCTCTGGAGAGCAAATCTTGAGAGATGTGAGTGGTTCCACAAACAACACAGAGGTCACAACACAGGAGTCAACACCGTGTTATGGTGTGGTCAGTGACAACATTCTTCAGGGAATGGTCCTGCTTCTAAAAGTGCAAACCATCCTGGAGTATGATTGGAAAAACATGTAGGATTTGCAAATGTCATGGCTTCTGATATCTCAGGGTATGTCTACACAAAGCAATGCAATCATCTGGGTTGAACTACCTCATCAATAGTGGTATGACTTCAATTCCCAATTTTCCTTGAGAGATGAAGGAATTTCCTTCCTCTCAGTCTGATCTTCAACCATCAGGTAGCAGAATATGAGCGATAGAGTTTCATGGGTCATTGAGAGATGCAAGAGAAGATTTTTCCTGATATTTTATCCAGAGTTTGTCTTGTCCAGTTTCACCCCATTACTCCACGTTACCTGTTCTCCTCATTGTCCCTCCTGAATAGTGCTCTTCAGAGCTCAGCTGCCTCCTCTGCAGCACTGCACTGCCCACCCACATCACCGGTTATTTCATATTGCTGCAAATGCCCCAGGGAGCTCTTCTGAAACAGAAATTTGCTAGGAGGCAAATTTCTCAGCTGTTAATGCAGGTTATGGTCCTTACCTTGCTGTGTCCCTTAGTGTTTATGGCTGTAGAAACATGAATAACAAACTGCCAAGAGTCAAAGAAATTGCAGGACCAGCTCCCTGATGGGGAGGTTTTCCTTGCCAATGCAATTGTTTAGCTATACTGCTAAAGAAACCAGGCACTATTGTTGTTTAAGATTTGCTTCTTCATTAATCAGGTTCTGTCTTTCCTTTTGTACATACACACACACACACACGTGGATTTTAATACAATGAAAGGCCAAGAAAATGAAAAGCCTGCAAACTAATGTGATCATTCCTTAAAATATCCAAGGAAACTCAAGACTCCCATTCTGTTTGTACAGCACTAAGCTGCTGAGATGTTGCAAACCCTGAAGATGTTAAATGACCCATGCCCAGAACAATCCCATTTCTACATGTTGAATTATCCTTCAGCATTGCATCCACAGTATTCTGTGTGCAGAGGCTGTTGGAAAACTAGATCAGACCTAGGCGTCCAATGCTTTCTCCTTCTAGTCTTCCTCTGCTGAAAACATCAGTCAGAAGCAAAATATTTCATCCTCCTTTTTTATTCATTCTTTGTCTGTGACAGTTTTAATAGCACAAAACCAAAGGAAGGCAATATTCCTCCATTTGTATCATACGTTACAACTTTGCTCTAGATCCAAAGAGGTTTTTTTCCATTGAAATGACATTTGGGTGACTTGGCCCTTACCTATTGTTCTACTCTTCAGTGCTGGGTAGCTGATGGTTGAAGTCTCAACCAAGTGGTACTTTTTATCAGTGTAATTGTAAGTATGTGAGGAGGCAGGCAAAGAACCAAAGAGCCCATGAGTGAATCACCAGAGCAGTCCTGTCCCCGGAATTTCATGTAATGAAATAAGTATAAGCAAAAAAAAAAGACAAATATTGAGTTTAAACCTGGGAAGCTTAAATTAAAACATAAATCAGACTTTTATAACTCAGGGGGTTTTTTTAGTGGTTCCAGATTAACCACAAGAGGACAGTAGTTCATGGCAAAAAGTACAGTACACACTATTACAGCTGACAGAAATGCACTATAAAACCAAGACTTCTGTTGGGTACGTATGTAAGGATTTCCTAGATGAAAAAAAGTCACTTCAGCTATGCACCAGTGAGGGATTTCACAACTCTATAAAATTCCATATTCTGGCAATATTCAGCTTGTCATCTTCCCTCTGTTTTACAGATCTAGTGTGTGCTGATGCTCTGTAGAAGTTCAATGTCCTTCCTGCTCTCCTTTCCCAGCCTAGGAGCTCAACCCTGCATCAGGCCAGGCTTGTGTGTCAAACCCAAGGAGTTGCTCTGTTTGACTAAACCTAAAGATGGATTTAGGGTCATTTTAATGTCATTAATAGCTCTAGGAAAATGCTCAAGGTCAAGGCATGTTTGTATCAAGGATGTACTTATCCTTGACAGCAAACTCCATCTCCATTGGAGCTCAGCCCACTTCTGGCCCTGCAGCAACACCTGCACAATATTCTGACCCATTCTCACCCACTTCGTCTGAGAGAGAAGTCTTGAACTCTGCCAGGCATTGACACTTTCAAGCCACCCCTGGAGCTTGCTGCCAGGGATGAGGTGACACCCCAGCATCTCCCCAGCATCCAGGGAGGTTGCTGCTTTCCCTCTCCCGATTTCCTACTCCCTTTCACCACCTTCCCTGGAATCAGGAGGCTGCTCTACCCAAGCAGGCTCCCAAACTACAATTCCACTCTATTACTGCTCAGTCAAGTCTTAGACCCAAGACACCAAAATAAACCCCAACACATGCAGCTGAGAACTTGTCCTATAGACAAGTCCTATTGAAAGATTTGCCAGCATAAGGATGGAGGTTCTGGCCATAATCTAGCTGAGTCAATAAACTATTTAAAGATGCTTTTTGGTAAACACAATGTCATTTCATGGGTAGAGAGCCCTTCCCAACACGTGTCTAGTGATGGAGCATCAAGTCATTGCCTTGCTGAAACCTTGTGTTGCCTGAGAATTATGGCTGTGCCGTGCTTTGTGTTCACAGCAACCTTGAAAACAGTGACTTCAGACACTTTGTTGCATAAATGTTGAATTTTTGAAATGTGACTGTGAGCTCACTTGTTGTGAAAATACTCCTGGCCTGCTTCAAAGGCCTCATTTATAAAGACCTGGGGGATGAGTCCAGTCACTCTGCGGGATAAGCAGAGGGAATTGAGTGGGACAGATCTATTTAAAGCTGTCAGGGGAAGAATAAGGGACATTGCCCAAAATCAAGAGGAAGAAAAGCCCAAGAAGAATCTTGTGAAATAGCAATTGGATTTATTCAGTGAACTGGAACTAAGACTATTTGTAAAGGGTTTCAGTTAATCTTGTGTGAAAAGCTCTGAGTTTCACTATAAATGACTTCTAAAACAACTTAGAAATCATGCGATTTACACCAATACAATTTCGTGATTGCAAAACTAATGGCTTAGGAACATCCATGAATCCAAAGCTGGAGATGCACCTACAGAAAACCAGCAAGAGGAGGAAATGCAGACACCCTTGAAAGAAGCACCAAACATCTCCCCCTTCCTTCACCCAAATCCTTTCAAAAAACCGGGGCAGAAGATTGTTCATGAGCAGAGTGAAAAAAATCTTCACTCCCTGCCAGAATAGCAAAGTTTATTTCTATTAAAAATGGTAGCAAATAAAACTGGGAAATATACAATAAATCTCTTTCAATACCAATGCCGTTGATAGGGTCCTATCAATCAGGTTTTTCCCTTTAAAACCACTAGTATTCTCTCAATCAATATTATCTTCTCTACGAATTGTACATGGAGGAACCTTATGTACAAAGATATTTGCTGTGTGGAGTTTCTTTGCCCTACTTCATTTTTGTCACTGCTATAGCTTTATTCTCAGAAAATCAAGTTAATCCATGGTTCTGAGTCAGGTTTTGTATCAAAAGTAAGTCCACTGCATTAAAGCGTGGTCCAGAAAAATGTCTTTCCAGTAGGGCTGCTCCTTCTCAGTGTCAATACCAATTTTTTTTTTCCATTATGACCTTTTTGGGAGTCCATGCATGAGTAAAGCCTTAGATCCACCAAACACTGAAAATGTTGGTAGCCAATTTGCCCTTTCTCTCTCAGAAAGAGAAAAGCCAGTCACGACTACCAGCTACTCCATGTTACTTTTACAGGACAGTAATTTGTCTCTGTAATGGAAAAGAAAAATACAATTAATTCAAGCAATATATTATATATTAATTACCAAAATTATTGAAATAAACTTTTAAAATAATATCAAGAAAGTAATTATAAAAGTAACTTTATACATAAAACTTTCAGATCTAGAATGAGAAATGTATGTGACTACTAGGGGCCAAAACATGGCACATTTAATTTAAACCCTGGCAGCAAGGGGCAGGTTCCATTGCAGCTATAATAAATTACATACAAGTGCTACAGAACAATAACAAAAACTGTGAGCCATCCATTTCAGTACCATTTACAAGAAATCAATATCAATACTTAATGCAATACTGGTGAAAAATGAGCAAAGATACAGAAAGCATAATAAACCAGTAATGAAAGACCTTGCAGTGTTTCACTTGGGAAGAAAAAACTAACTGTCTATATTTTCATGTAGAGGGATATTTCACTGAAGCAATGTGCTGGAGGTATGAGTGTTTTGCAGATCTAAGTTTAAAATAACCTCTTTATTAAATTTAAAAAAAAGTTCTTTAAACTGTGGATTACCAGCTTAGTAAAACTCATACATATGGAAGGAGGCATTTCATCTTCCTAAGGCCCTGAGTATTTTTCATCAGTTTGCCTCAGATCAAACATCACTCCATTATGTCCTTCTCTGAAGGCAGAGGCAACGCCACTTGCATCTAACCAATTTTGATGTTCTGTTTAGGAGTGGCAAGGTTTAAATGTTCTACCACCAGTGAACTAAACAGGATATTTCATCAGGTAGCCCCATTTCCTTCACTCGTTTCAGTCTCGGCTAAGAAAAATGTGTTATAATGCCTTTCAGAAAGGATCTATTGCAAGGTGGAATCTGGGACAAAATAATCCTGAAAATAACAGGTGTAAAGTCCCTGCCTAGTGAGGCTACCAAGTGTCAGTGAATTGCCATTTGTCACCACAGCTACCATCCTCATCAACACAATCACCATCATCCCTTTGCTCTCCATCAAGCTAAAAGGCCTTTCAGGAGAGCTTCAGCTCCCCTAGATTTTCCTTCAGCTCCCTGGATGCCTCAGAAGACAGTAAGAATTATAAAATTTAGAAGAATTATAAAACTAGAAGAATTATAAAATGAGATGTAAATATTGCATGCTAATAAAAATGACAAGACAAATAGTAGGAAATGCATTACAGTTCTACACAATGTTTATAGGCAGGTTGGTAGATAGATGGATAGGCAGAGAAACCTTCCCATTATCATCAAGGGCCTGATTGTTGTGCCCTTCCTTAGTATTCCCATTTGAGTTACTCCAGTGGTTTCTCTCTCTCTTTGCCATTAGCCATATGAATCCTGCATTTGCCTTTGCAACCCTCCCCCGCACCCAGGGAAAGTCCAGCACCAACATCCCCACCACATATCATCCATCCCATGGCAGTAGAGATCAACTCACTTTGGTTACATGATTGTCACATCTTTCTCCTCATGGGCAGGGTGACAGGAATATCTAGAAATCTGTGACAGTAGACTACCAAGAAGCAAGGAATATCTAAACATACCTTTTTGGCCAGCAAAAGCTCTGATTTACTATGATCAAAAGGGAATTAACAATATACTTTCTGAATGGCCCATAAGCCTTTGGGAATAGATCAACTTCAAAAGGATTCCACAATACAGCATTCAGTCTTTGGCTGATATCAGGCATCTAATAACAAAATATGTTGATATTAACTATAAGAAACAAATTTCCACAATTTCATACCCCAAATAAAAGTTATGCTGTACCACTGCCCCATCCAGTACAGAGCTCTACTAATCATGTATAGGGGGAATAAAACACTTTCTAATTTAAAGAAAAACCAAAATAAATTAAAGTTATCCAGACAATAAAACCTCAACAACAAATAGCTTAATCTAACTGCTATATTGATACTTGTACAAATATTAAATGTTTCTCACTGGAAGAGATCAAAGATTTGCACACAAGCATTTTCAAAACTTGAAGCTTGACCTCACAGCTTCTTTTTCATGAGCACAACCACAAAAAAAAGCTTGGTTTGAGGCTGGGTTCATCCTTCATTCACACTAAAACCAGTCTACATGAACCACTGGGTTATCTTATGCAAAGAATATAACCTTTCACCTGGGGCCTTCACCAGCAGTGAAAGCACAGAAATTAAATAGATTGAGTAGAGACATATAACAGCCTTTCACAAAAAGGGAAGCCTTTCACCAAAAAAAAAGGAAGATAAGAAACTTGATGTTAATGAAATAATAAACAGGTTGAATTGCAGAGATTGCAGGTTTAGACATCAGGAGAAATGTTCTGGTGGAAACTGAAGGAAATCTGGAGTCACATTCAGTCAAGGGAGTACACTTGGATGGTTTGACAAGAGTGCAGCCAGTCAAGTGTCAATAAGAACAACAGAGGCACCCCATAATCCTATTGCAAGGCTTGTATGGGATTCAATGCGAGAGAAGGATGCCCTGCATCACTTCTACCTTTGACCCAGTATCAATCCTAAAGAGGCTGAGGAAAAGGCTGAGGACGGCTGCTTAGGCCACCTCTATATGTTGTCCTTCAGCTCAGACAACTGGGATAGTTATTCCTGGCTGTTGTGAAATGAGCAAACATAATCACACATATCAAGACATATGTAGCAGTGAAAACTCGTCCATAACTACTATATGAGAGGTTTTGCCACCTGTTTCATTGTGCATGGGGTTTCATTTCCTTACCTAGGTAGTATTTTTACCACCTCACTTCCCCACATCAGTGTGATTGCAAATTCTCATTTAGTAGATTTCTGGGGTTTTGTTTTGTTGGTTTTGGGTTGGTTTTTTTTTTTCAATGGGAAAGGGTGACTATGTCTTCCAACAACACAGAATACTTCATGGAAGAATTCATCGAGTGTTGATATATGAAAAGAGTGAGTGAGTCTTGCCCTTTTGGACTGCGATCATCTTCTGGGTGTTCTTCATACAGCTCCTAGGCCAGTTTAGAGCTGGTACATGACTAGAAGTGATGGAGAACATCACTTGGAGGGGATGTTTTTGTACTCATTCAGACATCACAGTGCAGCACAATACTGTGACCAGTCTTTCTATGAAAATACCAAATGAGAATGGAAAGGAGAAGGGCTGCAAGGTGTTTTTTGGGAAGTGCCACAGGGCTGGGGCTGTTCGACCTGCCACCCAATTGCTCCAAAACACACATTTTGTCCCAAGGACCAGGGCTCCATCAGGAGGGGAATTCCTGGGTCAGCTCCTGATTTTTCCACCTCTGTTAGTAACAGCTTTATAACAGTCTTTCCCCAACATTTCTCAGATATAAGAAATCCTTTTATGGGCACAAAATAAGAGCCCTACCTACTACAAAAGATTTTTGCATTCCTGGATTGTGTTGAATAGAACCTCATTGGAGCAGTTAGTCCCTTAAGGATCATGGTACTAACAGATGGCATGCAGCACTACTCAGATGTTAGCAGAGTTATGTCCAGAACACTTATAGCTGTGTAAAAATCAGTAGGAGTCTGGATTATGTGTAAAATGAAAAATCATTAGGGAGTGAAAGTATTCTAAACATTGCTTCCACTAATCAGCTTTTAAACATATCCCCTCTCCAGGAGGAAATTAATTTTTTTGCAAATATACACGGGATTCCTATTGCATGATATGAGTTAAATCTAACTGATTAATCCCTTAAGTAAAATTTATTTCTTTAAATTAATTCAACGTTTTCTGCTGCCGTTCAGTTGCTTTGCCTGAGGACATCACATTTGTTTGCTCACTCCTACCTGTCCAGGCACACCCATTCAGTGCTATAATGCCCTTATGAGTTAAATGGATGGTCTCTTGTTATAATTATATAAAACATATTGCAGTAAACATGCTGTTGCACTCTTTAAATCTACTTTTCCTCACTGAGTCCAAGCTGGTAATTTAAATATGACTCTAGCTGAGTATCACTGGAAAGAGCCAAATCCCACTGAATTTAATGAATCTTTGCACTGATTTCAAGTGCCCTCATGTTTAGGCCCTAATGAAATGACTTTTTTTTTTCCCCTGGAATCTTCTGAAAGTGATCCTCTACATTTACTGCAATAGAAAGTGATAGCTGGAAGAGTTTGGGGACCCGAGAAGTTCAATACCCAGCAGATGGTGCTGTAATCAAATCCTAAAACCTGTTACACCAGAACCACTTAGCTATGTGTCATGGCAAATTTCTGCAATTAATAAAGAAAGCATGTTTATTTTAAAGGCACGTGTTACTGTGTTTAAAACATACTTATTAATCTGAAGCAGTAATTGTCTAGGCAAGATGCTGAAACAATCCGAAGAAATATGTAGCATGTGCTTTACACGTCTTAGAGAGAAAAGATTTGTGGATCTTTTCTTGTGTCACTTTGGCTGCCTACTAGACCTGTGGGATAATTCAGTTATAGCACAGGGAATGCACATCTCTCATTTTAGGTAAGCAAAGCAAAATTCCTCCATCTGCATTATCTTGTGTGTTCTCCCTCTCCAGGGTTGGATTTCACAGGAGCAGAAATGTGATCAGCTGATAAGACAGGAAAGGAATATCATTTCCCAAGTGAATAAATTACAAGTATTTTGGGTTTAAAAAAAAAAAAA
>NW_010325125.1:24237-31268 GCF_000700745.2 Antrostomus carolinensis | reverse complement strand
CCTAACATTCTGTGATTCTGTGATATGCTATTACTTATTTGTATTCTGTTTCTACAATAAGATGTGCAAATGTCTTCCATAAAAAAATGTACAAATTCTACCAAGTTTTCCAACAAAATGCAAAGTAAATACTTGGCTAAGATATTTTAATCTTGGAACAAAGGTTTCAAAAGCTGAAATAAAAATATTGTCCCTACTATAATGATCAGACAAGTCAGCATGTGCTAGTAGTCAGTACACTCATCTTAAATCCAGTCTAGCATCCTCATCTTCTAATTTCTCCATCATATTTGCAATGAGGTGTTTATTTGCAATACCATACAGGTATTACAGAGAGTAGCAAATCAAATTCCACAACCAAAAAAAAAGAGACATAATATACAAGCAGCTAATCTTGAAGCAACTTTATCATTAGGTATGTATTTCAGCATAAACAACTTAGTGATTGGGTTCCTGCTCTGGATTTTACTTAACTGTCTTTTGGGGAGGAGGATGGAAGGAGTTAAACAGAAATTTTCTGTTTATATTATAGAATCACAGAATGGTTTGAATTGGAAGTGACCTTTAAAGGTCATCTAATCCAAACCCCCGCAGTGAGGAGGGACATCTTCAAGGAGATGAGGTTGCTCAGAGCCTTGTCCAGCCTGACCTTGAATGTTTCCAAGGATGGGGTTTCTGACACCTCTTTGGGCAACCTGTGCCAGTGTTTCACCACTCTCACTGTGAAAAATTTCTTCTTTATATCTAGTCTAAATCCACGCTCTTTTAGTTTAAAACCATTAACCCTTGTTCTATCATTAGAGGTCCTGCCAGATAGTTTGTCCCCATATTTCTTACAGACCCCCTTCAAGTATTGAAAGGTTGCAATAAGGTCTCCCTGGAGCCTTCTCTTCTCAAGGCTGAACAACCCCAACTCTCTCAGCATTTCTTCATAGCAGAGGTGTTCCATCCCTCTAATCATTTTTGTGCCCACCTCTGGACATGCTCCAACAGGTCCATGTCTTTTCTGTGCTGAGGACCCCAGAGCTGGATGCAGTGCTGCAGGTGGGGTCTCACCAGAGCAGAGCAGAGGGGCAGAATCACCTCCCTTGACTTGCTGGCCACGCTGCTTTTGATGCAGCCCCGGGTACGGTTGGCTTTCTGGGCTGCAAGCCACATTGCTGGCTCATGTCCAGCTTTTAATCCACCAGTACCCTCAAGTCCTCTGCAGGGCTGCTCTCAGTTCCTTCATCCCCCAGCCTGTATTGATACTGGTGGTTGCCCCCACCTAGGTGCAGAACCTTGCACTTGGCCTTGTTGAAACTCATGAGGTTCACACGGGCCCACTTCTCAAGCTTGTCCAGGTCCCTCTGGATGGCATCCTGTCCCTCAGGTGTGTCAACTGCACCACCCAGCTTGATGTTGTCAGTGAACTTGCTGAAGGTGCGCTTGATCCCACTGTCTGCGTCATTCATGAAGATACTGAACAGTATTGGAACAACTATTCAACAGTAAAATAAAATGGAACAATTGTGTCTGTATAGAGTGCTTAGTACAAAGACTTTCATCCCAAAGGATCTCATGTTTGTTCTGCTAGGATTTCTAAAGCAATAAAACCTAAAAGTAAAATACCATTTGCAATGAAAACAGTATAAGCAATTCCATTTTTTTTTCCAACATTCAACAGGAAAAATATATTTCTTGCTGAAATAAATGGGATTTTTATATCCCTGACTTGCCTTCTTGCCTCCTCACCCCAAACAGGATGCTACCATACACTCAATTTAAAACCCTTCTGCACAAAAGCACTCTGTAACTATTACTATGCCCATAAAAACACGTCTCTGAAAAAGCACACTGACGAAGGTGGAGATTTAAAAAAAACAACAAAACAAAACAAAACAAAACAAAAAAAAAAAAAAAAGAACAACTAGGAAAATGAGGTGGTCACACTGTCCATGTCAACTAAATGTGACAGAGCAGTAAAAGCCTGAAATCTTTGGAAATAACTGGCTGGGAAGAGGGTGGACAGCCTCCCAGGAACCCACTGAAAGGACAGTTGTGAGTTCCTACAAGATCTTAGAGAATCAACATGGGAAAGACACACCCCCCTCTAAAATAAGCTTCAAATTTTGCACTCTGTTAACACCAGAGAATCCCACTCTGAAAATAAAGGTATAGGAAAATACTTCTCATTAGTTCTGCTGTTCATGAAAGAACCTGGATTTTTTTTATTTTTTTAATTTTTTTCCAGGGATATTAAAGTTGCAGGGCAGCAGAAAAGAGAGAGATTTGTCCGAAGACAGGCAAGGGAAAATGCTCTACAAAAGAGGTTCCAAAGGAGTCCTGAAGGGATGAAGCAACTGAGACAAATCAGTAAATCATGACAAACTGTGGGCAGAGAGAGCTCTCCCTACATGACTGTTGCAAAAATGCAAAAGACGTTCAGTGAGGAAAAGAATACGAGTTTGTGAGTTGCACTTATTTTTCTAGAAGACAGAAGTTTAAATTAGGTTTGACAGAGAGCCTGTCATAAAAAGAAGCCTTTGCTAGCTTCCCATTAAGCGTGATTCTGTTTTATACAAAAGGAATTGTTCTGTGCAAGGAAAAATACAGTGTCCCACTGTTTGTACAACCCACGAACAAAAAGTAGAAGCAGTTTCTGTTTTCCATATTCTTAGGTAATTTCAGCAAAGCTGGATGTATCTTAACAGTTAAAGGAGCTATCAGTGAAGTACTTTTGTCAATTTAGCCATTCAGAAAATTAATATGTATGGCTGATAGAGAAAAATGTGCTTCTTCAGCCTCTTCATCTTTCACCAAATTATTGTGTCCACAATTCTTCAGTTCCCAAGCCCTGACAACAGGTCCAACAAAATCCCCTTGCCATAGAATCACAGAATGGTTTGGGTTGGAAAGGACCTTTGAAAATCACCTAGTCCAGCCCCCCATGCCATTGGCAGGTACATCTTTCATTAGATCACGTTGCTTAAAGCCCCATGTTATGAGCGAAAAGTAGATGCAGATCCCTCAGGGATGAGGCACAACACTCAGCCAGTGAAAGCTTTGGCTTTATTATAAGTGTAGCATTATCACAGTGCCAGTTCTGGGACACCAACCCTAGTAAAAATGGTGACCCGATGCAGTGGAGCCCTAACCCTCTTACACCCTGTTCAACCTGACTTTGAACACTTAACAATGATAGAGCACCCACAGCTTCTCTGGGCAACTTGTTCCAGTGTCCCACAACCTTGATTGTAAAAAAATTTCCTTATGTCCATTCTAAATCTAAATTTTCATCTTAAAACCATTGCTCCTTTAAGTATTGAGAGGCCACAATAAGGTCTCCCTGGAGCCTTCTCCGCAAACTCATCAGGAGTCTCACCACTAGTAAGGACTACCCTGACCCAGGTGCAGGACCTTGCACTTGGCCTTGTTGAACTCCATGAGGTTTGCATGGGCCCACTCCTGAAGTTCCTTAAGGTTGGTCTGGATGTCATCCTTTCCCTCTAGTGAATAAACTGCAACACTCAACCTGGCATCATCTGCAAACTTGCTGAGGGTACATTCAGTCCCACTATCTACATCACTGATGAAGATATTAAATAGTATTGGTCCCAGTACAGACCCTTGAAGGGCACCACACGTTACTGGTTTCCACTAGGACATTGAGATATTAACTGTAACTCTTAGGACATGGCCATCCAGCCAATTCTTTATCCACCTAACAGTTCATAAATCAAATCCATATCTCTCCAATTTAGAGGCAATTATGTTGTAGGGGACCATATCAAAGGCCTTACAGAAGTCCAGGTAAATGACACCTGTAGCTCTTCCCTTGTCCACTGATGCAATCACTGTGCTACAGAATTCCACTTGGTTAGTCAGGCACAATTTTCCCTTGGCGAAGCCATGCTGGCTGTCTCTAATCACCTCTCTGTCTCCCTTATGGTTCAACATATCTTCAGGAGGATCTGCTCCATAATGTTACCAGGCACAGAGGTGAGGCTGACTGAGCAGAACCCCATCTCATTACTTGGTACCTATCTCAAATGAGATTCCCACATGATGCCCATTAGTTATTAGCTTTGCCTGAGCTTCCTTAGCTTCCAAGATCAGATAAAGCCAGTGTGGCCTGGCTCTGGTCCCTGTGGCTCCATACCAGTCAGTAACTAGCCTGTCATGGTGAAAGAGCAATGTCTTATATGTTCCAACTGATGAAGCAAAGTAGTTGCACTGACCCACAGGTGAGGCTGGGGAAATGCTGAGGCATGGGACAGCACATGAGGAACATGTATCAGCTGGACAACCTGAATGCAGGAGGTAAAGTAGTCCTAAAGCTAAGTGACCCCCTTTTACTCCATGCTGTGCATGAAGGTTTTAACAAAGCACTTCTCCTAGTGCTGACCTGGCATAGAAGCTCTGGATAGGAAGCAAAAATGGATGCTGTTTGCAAACATTCTGTATAATACCTGGAAGCAAGCCACAAACTTAACACAAAAATGGGGCCAATAACAGCCTAACTGGTATTCCTAACTTCAATGAGGTCTGAACTCCAAAGCTGAGTTCTTCTTTGCTCTAAGTCTTTTGCTAAGATGTTGTCTAGCAATGCCCAGAAGAACTGTCCAAGTTAAGAGTTTGTCCTTTGTAAGGACATAGCTGTAAGCTATGTGGTATCATACTTCAAAGTTTAAATTGCAAACTTCAGGAACTTGGCTGTCTCAAAGAATAATCACTTAGCTACCTATCATGCTGCTAAAAACTCACAGCCAAATCCTGATGAGATGTCAGCTACAAGCACGTGCTAGATCCTAATTCTGAGCTGAGCAGTTTTATTGTTGGAAGACAACTGATTTTAAAAAACCCCAGTCTCATTAGGAGCCTCATCACTAGTATTTAGCTGGTAATAGTAACATAAGCCACATCACATGAAGCTGCCTGCTGCATTGCTTATTCTTTGCTCTTGCCCTTCTCTAACCTCTCCTGTATGTGTTGTGGATGAAGCTGTTGCAGATGTAAATATTTGGTGTGGTGTTACATACCACATTTCTGTGGACTTTGAGGTGGGAGGCATAGGGCATAGCAGCTTTTGTTCTGGAGTTAATTCCTTTTGCTTAAGCATTTGGAGAGGTTAGCAGTAATGGGCATACCACGTATAGCTGAGCAGTCTTTAATTTGTGTTGGTAGAAAGGAATTCTCTGCCTTTTTCCTGTGATGCTTCGTGTGTTGTGCTCAGGTGACTCAAGGGGAGGTCTGACCACCTCCACTTAATCTGATTAAGCAAAGACAGACAGACCAGTCAGTCCCTGGGCTCTCGCTTTGGGATGATTATGATCACGTTTTGCAAAGGCTGTGGGAGAGATTCACTTTCTGGTGTATATTTGCGACAATAACCTTATATCTAGCTGTGGTGGGTTGCCCTATCTGGATGCCAGGTGCCCACTAAAGCTGCTTTGTGATGTGAAGAGTGTAAAAATCTCTAGTTGAACATATGGTTTTCATAGGTTTTTTTGTGGCATCTTGTTCTCTCTTTTCTTGTTTTGTTTCATGTCTTAGTCTTTTCTCTTCTTTTTTTTTCCGAGTGCCATTGCTGTACTATTAATTAGTGACAGATGTACTTGTTTATGCCGATTCTGACTATTATTCAACATTTATTATTTTTGTAGCTCCTCAAGGCGTTAGGGCCAAGATTCTTCTTCCACTTAGAAATATAAGAAATAGTATCTCACCCACTGATTATATTTTAAGCAATTCTAAAAGAAAGAATTTCACACTTAAATGAGAATTTCCATTATTTTTTTTTTTTTTTTCCAGGAAATGGCAGTGTGTTGTTTAATATTTCATGTTTTGGGACACAGCACCCTAGTTATTTACAATCTTAAGGGATTTAACTTTCTTCTTCCATTTATAGGATTAGTATTTGAATAAACAGACTTTAATTGCCACTGGCTGGGAAATACTGAGATGATTTCACAGAGACAAGGATAATTGAAGTAGAAAAGTGGCTTTACATCACATTATGTTCATTTAGCAGCATTTCGGTTATTCTCACCTCCTTGTCCCTTGCTTGTCTGACAGGGGGTTCGTCCAACCTTCAGCAAAACTCCTTTGTGCTTGCCCTGGCATTTGCATTTCAGAATATCATATCCCTTCCAAGGGAAGGTTTTTTCTGGGTACCTTTCCAACGAAACTCCTCCTGAGGCGCAGGTGGCACTTTTCAGCTCTGGGCTCTGTGTCAGAGCTTGTCTATTAGCATCCACAAGGGACGTGCAAATTTTCACTGATGTAATTGTGTTGGGTTCACTTCCAGAGTGTTTTACAAGTGGTTACTGAAAGGTATGGCACCTGTTATACATGCTTATCACTTTTTACATGGTGGGTTGTGTGGGGAGTATTATTTAAAAGCAAAGATATCTGTGTCACAGAAGTCTCATTACTTGTCCAGTTTCTTTCAATTAATGCTGAAGCCTGAGCTTTTTATAACAAATGGTAAAAATAATGTCTGTCTTTGTTCAACGTACATATTTTGGTGTACACAAACCCAAGTCAAATGTTTATCTCTGCTGTACTAGCTTATACCATTGTTCTAACATTCCCAAAAGTGTGCAGATAAAGAATAGAGCCTTCTAATTATAAGAGTAAGGAGTTCAAAACTCACTTTTATGCTCAAATATGTCTCTTTCCATAATATTCAGTAGCATAGGATTTTATTTCATCCTCCATATTTCTATAAATTTAACAGGAGAAGCTAGTACAGTAAATGATACTACTGATTTCCATAAAAACAGCACACTTTGTTTAGTTTTGGCTCCAAAGGTAGTATTAGCCATCTTCCTCTAAAATCAAGTACCATACATACCTATACAGATGCAGAAGTCGTTGTGTTCTAGAAACTCTAAAGCTCGTGCCAAGCAAGCAGAGCTGGCATTCTCCAGCCTTGCAGGTGAAAATATTACCTGACTGCGGCAATTACAGTTTTATTTCAGCCATTGCATTGAGGTTGTGCAGAGGAAGTGTGTATTATTCTGGAGTGCAAGCTGGCTTTCTTCAAG
>NW_010325125.1:22046-24201 GCF_000700745.2 Antrostomus carolinensis | reverse complement strand
CCTTGCCTCTCTCCTGCTCCCACCTCGTGTGCGAGCTCTCTGCCAGGACTTCCTTCTGACTCCAGGCTGTTCCTGATCAGTAGCTTCAGGAGAAGAGCTGTGGTGCTCTTCTTTCTAGCAGTACCTCACTGGAAGATAATTTCTTTGGCCAGCAGCATACTTTTGCAGCTTCTTTATATGACCTAGAAGACTGTAGGTATTTGGAATACATGTAGCATAAGTCCATATACATGTTTCCATACCATTGTTGCTGGTCACATGAGAGAGAGCACATGGGCCTTCACATATTGGCATGGGTAACAAGGTAAGTTGAGTCATGGAGGTGAACTCATAAAGGTTCACAACACATATATGCATGCATAGCAGATCAGTATAGAGCAGCTGTGAGGAAACCAAAGTTCAGACCTCTATCGCCCCTGCTCTGACCCACTGCTGTGGATCAGGATCCTCTTGTGTTTTTCCAGGCCCTCTACAGCTCAGAGATAGTGGCCATATGAAAATACTCTCTTGGCTTTTCAGTGGGCTTGGGCCACAACTTCTAGTTATACAGAGGTATCAGGATGCTGCATTCTCGCCAGGGCAGGGACACTGTGGGGCATCTCTGAGTCACCTCTGGGATCTGGCCTGGACCTCTGGTTCTGTGCTCAGCATTGGAATTAGTCATCTGGCCCATCTTCTAAGCACCTCTTAAGCTACCAGAAGGTCCTATACCTGGCACAAGACACATCTCTCCGGAGCAATGGCAGCTCTGAAGAAGAGCTAGGGAGCCCCTGTGGCTCTGAGGAACCCTGGGACAACGGAGGGGCCCTACAGTGAGGGATGGAGGTCTAATGAGACCTGATGGAAGCCCTCGTGCTTTAGCCACTGACTAAATCGCCTGTGATGTGACCTGATACAAGAGAAGGGAGGAGGAGACAGCACATGCCTTACAGAACATTTTCTTGTATGTCAGCTTTTCCTTCACAAGTTACATGGTGTCTGTATGCTGTCCAACACTCCTCTCCTGTCTGTCATTGGGCAATTGATGCTTGTGTCACAAATGAGTGGTTTAGGATCACTTGAAGAACCACCATTAAAGATATTAGCTAAAGTGTTTTTAGTATGAGTTTTTAAAAGTGCGAGTTAAGAGTTTGATGGCAAGGTTCACTCTGTTATTTTCTACATAAAAGAAGCATACAAAGGGAAATTGAGTTAGAATCAGGTTAGAATGATTTACATAGGGAACAGGAGAAAATTATTTACACAGAGACTGGAGAAGATCAAGTCAGAATCAGGCTGGAGTGATTTATACAGGGATCAGGGAAAAAGGATAAGGGAGGCCCTCCCATTGAGTCATGAGGGTCAGAGTGAATGCCCTTCCTTTCTAAACTCCTTCTCAGAGAGGAGTCCAGGTGAGGCTGAATCCACTTCTAGCCCCAGACTTGGTCAGCGGTTTATGCCTAAAGGAATTATGTACAGGGATTTCAGCGATAGTGTTTTAACATGTTATTATCGGTCCTATGTAATTTTGGGGGCAGAAGCAACTTAAGATTCATTAACTCTATTATGATAAATCACAGGATTAGATTATGTGATTTTCTAGCAGTACATAATCAATCAGTAATCAACAATCGCTTATAATCAATACAGTGACTTAGTTAAAGTTTCAACAAAGTTTCCTAAATCAAATTGCATACACACACACAGAGAGATATAGAGGTTAACATATGAGTAAGATGTTTCTTTCTCTGCAGATTATAGTAAATTCTTGGTATCCAATGATGCTTAAAATGTCGCAAAATCGAACTGTAGTGAATTTTTTTCTCTTTCCCCATCATTGGCTTCTGTCAGGGGACAGTCTGAACCACACAGCAAAATCTGCCTTTAACATTGTTAATCTGCCTTGAGAGGTGTCCCAGCTCAGGGGGAACATGGGGTAGCAGCCTGCTGTGATCTCGGAGAGGTCTGAGGACCTCACTTGGGATCAGTATTTATAGGGTCGCAAGATGACTGTCCTTGGTCAGTACTTTTTCATTGTTGCCATTATTCTTGTCAGGTAATCATGGCACCTTTCAGAGTGGGCTCCAGTCCAGGCAGGAAGAGTTTTGGGTACATTTTTCAGGCAAGAGGAGTTCTGGGTGCAGCTAGGGAGTACCTCTTCATCATAGAAACACAT
>NW_010325125.1:335-21823 GCF_000700745.2 Antrostomus carolinensis | reverse complement strand
CTTTCCACTAGACCAGGTTGCTCAAAGCCTCATCCAACCTGGCCTTTAACACTTCCAGGGAGGGGGCATCCACAGCTTCTCTGGGCAACCTGTTCCAGTGTCTGACCACCCTCACAGGAAAGAATTTCTTCTAATATCGAATCTAAATCTACTCTCATCCAGTTTATAACCATTGTCCCTTTTTCTATCACTACCCTCCCTTATAAAAAGTCTCTTCCCAGCCTTCCTGTAGGTCCCCTTCAGGTGCTGTAAGGCTGCTATAAGGTCTCCCCAGAATATTCTCTTCTCCAGGCTGAACAGCCTGAACTCTCATAGGAGAGGTTCTCCAGCCCTCTGATAATCCCTGTGGCCTTCCTCTGGACTTGCTTCCGTAGGTCTATATCCTTCATTCCAACTCGTTGTACTTGTACCCAGGACAAGAAGGTACTGGGTTGTCTCAACTCACTGCTCCAGTAGGCCAGACCAGAAAGTGCCAGATTATCCCAGTCTACTGCACTTAATTAAAACAAGAACAATGTTGGCTGGTGTTGACATCGCAATGTGGCCCAGGGTGGGTCTGCACCACCACAGCTTGTTAACTGTGCTCATTTTTTCTGTTTCTCTGAGGGCTTTTTTGGATGCATTGTGGGGCTTTTCTGTTATTTGTGAGGGTTTTGTCAGTCCCTCTTTCCTCCTCTCATCCCCCTCACACACATCTCCTGTAAAGCTGTCACATCTGGTTTTTCATAAACTGCAGGTACTAAGGTCAGATCAGGAAAGTTAAACAGTGGGGCTACTAAGCAGTGTTCAGCAGCCTACTGAGATCTCTGGAAGCTTGATTTCTGGAACACTCTCAAGAGTATATAGTGGGATATCACTGGCCAGTATGATACAACAGGCTTTGATTATGACAAGCATTCTCTTCTAGCAGAATGTCCCTGCTAATAAAGGAACAGAACAGATAAACTGACCTCAGATCTCTAAACTTATTTAAATAAATAAAAAATAAGAGTTGGAAGGGACTTTACATCCCTTGGTAAAAGATTTTCTGAACTCCTCAAGTTCTTGCGTAGTCGAAACATCCCAAAAATGGTTATTTGTCTTTGCTATTTACTGATAACATTCATCAAATCTGCTCCTGGCAATGCATTTAATAGGTACAGGCAATACAGGCAGTGCATGTGATACTGCTCTCTTGCTGTTCTTCATCTTTAGGCTAAGAGTTGTTGAAAGAAACAATCTTCTGAATGTCAATGTAGAGGACTGATGAGATTCTGCATTTGTACAACTTACACGATGTGTTTGAGTCCTGTCTTCCTGTTGAAAGACACCTACTTCTAGGGAAAAGTTAGCTACAAAGTGTGCATGTGAAAACAGTATGTTAGCTCCCTCTGTTCTATTGGGATAATGTGATGGGATGCATGTATGTCTCATGATGGGTTAGAGGCTGCACAACATCTTCTCTCACCAGCCCTGACCATTAAGCACATCAAATTAATGGTGATAACTCAAATCTCTAACAACAAGAGTTGCCTTGTCACTGTCATTTAACATGAGTTGGCTAATAAGTTATCTAATGTGAGCACCTTCTTTTCTGGTTTGGAGTTGGTTTTTTTGTTTGTTTTGGTTTCTAAAGCAGCCATACTCTGAAACACTACATTTCATTCATCCTCTTGTGCCCCCAGAACAAGCCACAGACATAAGGCAGGGCCATTCTGACATGCCCTATGTGTTGCAAACATAGACCCAGCAAGGGGGAAAATGCTTTTGTTTCCTCAATTAATGTATTTTGTTTCAAACAGTTTAATTGGACCTCACTGCAGAAACTGGCAGAGCCAGCTGTGCTGATGATGGATGAGAGAGCTAGAAGGTTAGTGATTTGTCTGGGCTGAGACTGATTTAACTAGAAAGACTGAGAGAGTTGCTGTCACCCTTTTCATCCCTTATCAGCATTTCCTGGGTGCACCTTTAGGGCCACATGATGGAGAAAGTATTTCATTAGTGAATCCCTTGCATACACTGTGGCTATGGTCCTCTATGCTGGTGAATAAGATGAATTAACACCTCTGATGTGTCCTCCTTAGCTTTTGGAAGAAGTAGCTCTTCATACATGCACAGATACTCTCCTGCACTTACAATACTACTGGGTTGTATCCTTGCATCCTTGCATGTGCAAAGGGACAGGTACTGTGACTCAGAGTTTTATCCTCACCAAAAATCTGTTTGGGAGGTTTAAGCACTGAGGCTTCTGAATGTGACGAAATAGAAGCAAACAAGTCATGGTGCAGCTTAGTGTACCTTGCTTTGAAAACATAACAAAACAAAATGGAAAATGAACCTCCCCAAACCAAAATGCACGAAGCAACTGTAAATGATCATAGGTTTCAAAGGAGGTGTGCCCTGCTCCAATACTATCAAAAACAGCTTTTCATTAACTATACAGCAGCAGTAGAGTCACCTCAGTGTTCTGCTGAGTGAATTTGACTGTAATTAAAAGGAGTTCAAGAAAAAAAAAGGAATAGAGGAAAATATTCTGTACCGATGCTTTGCACCTTATCAAAGTGGATGTTAGATGCTACTATTCTGTTTCCGTAGCATTTTGCACTGCTGTAACTGACTGTGCCAAGTAGATGGCAGCAAAGAATCCTTTTAAGAGGAAAAATAAAAGGAGAAAGACAGTCTGTGAAAGCATGGCATGGTAATAAGCTGGAACCAGAGTATAAAGGAAGGCATTTGTAACTAAGAGCACCTTAGAACTGCTTTGTAAGTGCAGACTGTGCAGTGCAATGCTGCAGGATTATCTAAATTTTCACCTAACTGAGTTAATTCAGGCAATTAAATCTTATACGTTTGTACAGCTTTGAAAATGGAAAACTGTACATAAGGCTTTCTCACAACAGCTAGCTTTAGATCCGCAAGGACAGTCTTATTAGGCTGTATCTAGAGCAGTGATTTTCTATTTCTTTTAGTTGCTGTCCTTAACAATTTCTCCCTGCAGGTGCAATATCCTGTAGACTGAATTCAAATATACTGTGAAAATGTTTGCTGCTGTCAGGTAGACCTTGCAGCATCCTTAAAAGTAAGCGTGGATCACAGGATGAGATTATTGCTTTACAGTTGAGGAAAAAGAGAGAAGTTGCTGTAGCATGCCATTCAGGACTGGACTGATGTGCTGTGTCAGCCTCCGGAGGAGCCCTCCCCGCTCCATTAACCACAGAAGGGCTATGTGATGACAGGTCTGCTCTGTCTGAAGCTACCTGTTGCAAGGGTGGGGGGAGGCGGGGGAAAGATGACTAAATCTATCACTTACTATCCTAATTGTTCACTCTAATCATGATCTGCACTTCACAGAATTTTAACACACACACACACACACACACACACACACACACCACCATCGTCCCTATCCCTCTCCTTTCCTGAAAAGGAACAAATTACTCACAGATTATCTAAATGGAATTCTTTATTTATCTAATGAATAATACTGGGGGAGAAGAGGGTTGTCCAACTTTTTTTTTCTCATTTGTTTGTTTTCTCTTTCATTTGGCCTTACTCAGATCAGACGTAGGGTGCCATAATCACTTGGATAAGAAGTTCTCTTGACTAATCATGCTTTACAACACATATTAAGCATATATGAACTCTCCCTGAACTATGTAGAGTTGAAAGTGACCTTGCTATTTTCTCAGTCCTCTGTAGTGTGACAGATTTGTCTCCATACAAAGTTAATATGATAAGAGGCATAAAGAGAGGCCGAATGGAGATTCAGAGATGAGATTAGGTGGTTGCAGACTGAAGCTTGGATGGCATCTTGGGTTATAACTTTGCTACTTAGAAAGATATATTTGACAATTACATGTGAGAATCTGGATGACAATGCCATGAACCCCAGCTGAGGAAACTTTGAGCAAGGAGTGGAAGGGAAGAATGGATGGAATGGTTCAAGATGATTGAGCAAACCAGATAAAGAGGAAAAGTGTGTATTTCAAAGGAATTGCCTAATATAGATCATATTTGATCCAGAAATAGATTTTTGTTTATGCATGGGGTTTTATTTTTGCATTATTTGAATCTTAATGGTGTATGGCACCATTTCAACATCTTTTTATAATATTGGAATATTCCTTTTCTTCACAAGATAATTAAATACAGTAGCCAATTAGTACCAAGTAAAATAGGGTTTTTTCCCCCTCTAAACACTTGCACATTTATGTTGTAGTATTACTAGTAGCAATTGGTCTAATATAATATTATTTGATTTAAAGAAGAAATTATCTCAGTCACCATTAAGGGACAACTGCCCATAATGCTTGTAAATAACATCTACTGTTTTATTTCACATCAAGTTAGGTCATCAGAAGTACTATTGGTCTAATGTTGTTATTGTTACTAATGAAAAATCATTCAATAATAATACTTTTTTTAAAAAGTAATGTTTTGGTTGACAATTCATATTTCAAAATGCTCTTTTAAAAATGGCAATTTCCCTAAAGCACTTTTCTCCAATGACATTTTTTGAGATCTGCAAAACAAAACCAAAGGAAAACTGGTTCCACAACTGGTTTTCATTCCCAATTTGAACAAAGACAAATTTCAAAACTTAATCAGGAAATAGAAATCCAAATTTCAATCATCAGCTCCATTAATACATCTCTGCAGAGTTCTTTATTATACAGCTAGTTTATACAATCCCTTCTGGCTTTTTTCTCACAGAAGAGCTGCAGTAAACTTATCACTTGTAAAATGTCCTGAGATCTGCACTGGAATTTGGTATGATAAGCTATAAAATCCAAGCCAACCTTTTGCAATTTAATAAGAACCACTGATGTGGTATAAATTGCTTTAAATATCTGAAAGCTTTATCACCCCTTCCCTTTCTGCTGAGGAAATTGAAACAGCAGGGATTGCTAGGAGGATGGCAGAGCTGGATACAGAGAGCAGGCATCATTACTTACAGGTCTTTCTGTTTCTTGGTCTAGTGGTTAGAGTACAGGTAGCAAAACTAAATGGACCATGAGGAAGCTTTTATTTAAACACAATAGCTCAAGAAATTAATGGGAAACATATTCCAATTTGGAGAAGGTGCTTTAGAGCTAAATAGATTCAGGAGTGATGCACATGAAATCTTCCCTCTTTAAAAAGATTTGTGTTCATAGTGTTGATCTTTCAGAACTCATGTCATAGTACTAATAACCCCTACTGGAATCTAAGGCTTTTAGTGGTAAAAATAAACTGTGTTCAACACAGTGCTATGAAGCTCTTTGTTAGATGCACAAGGGGGAAAAAAACCCTAAATCAACCAGACATTAATCTGGCATTTCAAGCAGGTCAGACAGAGCACTGCATTTTATTTTTATACTTTTTTAATGCTGCTTCCTTCCCCTCTTCCCATCTCCACTTAGAATGTACAAATGATTGAGTCACAAAAGCTCTGCTTCCAGGCAATCTAACAGTAACGAGAAGAACAATTAAATAATAATTTTAAAAATCGGTTAAAATACTGATCTAGAGAAGTGTCTTCATTACAGAATCTGGAGGAATGAGGCTCCAAGAGCTGAATGTGACCCAGTCCAAGATATTAAATTTGACTCTGAGAATGTGATGCAGTTTGTGGTAGCTGGAGGTTGCCAAAACGTATTCCTAAGCATCATTGCTGACAGTGGTAGATGTAAAACTCTCTCTGTTAACTGTTCCCTTGAACTCACAGCAAGAATTGAAACAGCATCTTTATCTGCTATTTCCTTTCAGGGCCTGTTATCAAGACATTTGGGCACCTTGTGCCCAATGAGGCTTTTTCAAGCCTCATTTTGTTTTTTTTTCTTGATGTACAGATTTTTATTTTTTTAATGTGTGTTAATCCATTTAATGAGTTTGGGGTAGGTTTTCCGAGTTCTCTGTTGAGCTGTCTCCTTTTTCAAGCTGCCAAAGCCACCACTAGGCATGATTTTAAAGTCTCAGTTCTAAAAATCATGTCCAGGGTTTACCTTTTGTTAATATTGCCACTGAAATCATAAGGCAATTTTTACCTGACTTTCCTTCGAGCCCTGTTGGGACATGCATGTCCATACATGTACACTGTCTCTCCTGAGGAAATTCCTGTTAATTTCAGAAAGAATTATGTAAACAGGATTTTTCACACTTTTTGCAAAATGCTGGTAGTCTGCTTGCTGGGGTGTATGCACAGATTTTATTCTTTCAAAACAGAGGTAGTCTTGCTTACTTATAGCAACCTGTGTTTTCAAAAAGTATTTCGACCTTGATCCAAGAGACCTTTAAATCCACAAGAACTTGTACCTAGCTGTACAGTTTTAGTTAATACACTTGTAAAAGTTTTTGTTTGCCAGAAAGAGTATATGTCAGAAAAATGTCTGCAAGTCTTCATGTATATCTTTACATCATTCCCAAAGTGCTCTAGCCTTAGTAAATACGGCTAAGAAAGTAAACTTTGAGGGACTATATTCACACTTTGAGAGTATTTTTAGAATTTTTCTCTGCTTTAAATTATCTGCAGCTTAAAAAAATGTTTCCCAAAAGCTGGAGCAACATATTTGAAAATGGTAGGCAGACAAAGAATAAAAATGTTTCTGGAAGTAAACAATTTCAAAAATTCCTATTCTCTCATGTTCCATTTGAGGAATTTTGTAAAAGCAGATTGATTAAACCTCCTGTCATGTTTATGAGGCTAATATATTTTAATATAGTCATTTTCCAGAGGGAGAAACTGAGGTTTAAATAAAACAAAGTGAAGAGATGATAAGTAACCAGATACTTTGCCTCCTCCCAACTCAACATATAAAAAGTTATTCTGTGCTCAAGAATGATCAAAGCTTTGGCTAATACTTAGACAAGGTATATTAGAAGCAACTCATTATGTGAGTATGCTAACCCCAAGGGCATATTTTCATCACAGCACAAAGATAATATTACTTTGCAGCCCCAAACACTGACAGCACATCACCAGAGAAATGCAAGAAATCCAGCTCTGGAAACAGCAGAAAGCTGGAGAAGTACATATCCCCCAGCGAACTGACACCAGCAGAATCCTTCCTGAACGTATTTAATGCTGCATCATAGGATTACCTAATGTATGCTTGCAAATCACTGCTGTGTATATGCATTTTTGCTTTTCTGTAGTATGGTGTAAAATGCTGTTTTTCTTCAAAGATTATATGCAGCAGGTTTTAGATTTCTTTTTCATATGGCTTTGAACTTTGTAGTGATTAATAGGGAAGGCATATATTTTCTTTGCCATTTAAAGTCATGGTAGGAGTGCTCTTTTTTATTTCCTTCAGAAGTCCTATGAGCATTATGTTAAATGTTCCTTCCTTTCCTCCTTGGACTACAGCATTTCACAGATGTACTCTGAACCTTCATATTTTTACTGATGCAATAGTGATGATGAATGTTTAGCAGTGGTATCATTTCATGCATGTGAATTCAATCATGAAAGTAGTATGACTAAAGAAAGACAAACTTCATTTTAAACATTTTAACAACTCTTCTCTCAGCTACTGGTATTTCTTGCATTGTCAACATAATATTAATTCTCTACTCTTCCACATTAACATACCAAGTGTAAGATGACAGGGTAATCTGTTAGTATACTAGTTTTAAGTAGATGAATCTAGACATTTTTTATATAAAATCTAGATATATTTTTCTTGATTTATTTATTTTTTCCTTTTTTTGTTTTATTCCTTTCTGTTTACCACAGAAGCTAAATTTCTTTATCTCTTTTTTTTTTTTTTTTCAGTTCTCTAAGAGAATCTTATTGACATTCATAAAAGAGACAATAAAATGTCAGAGAAACCATATGAAATTCTGCTGGAGAAAATGTCATGCTAGGAATACAGTGAATAATGATGACTTAATGTTTCAAAGCCCATGCCAGATGACTGGTAGGGATGAGAATTGTGAGGAGTCAGGAAAAGAGGTTCTACTGTTGCCAAGTAAATTTCCCCTTCAGAGTGGAAAGCTGTCATCCTGCCTCCATTAGGACTTCCCTTCCTTTCTGACTAAGGATGAGGAGCATCCAAACAATGTCTTTTAATATTAGAGGTCCAATAAATGTAGGACATTTGTATATGTCCTGAAGATTTGCATTCCCTGCTCTTTACCTCATGTTTACAAGAAGGGTTTAAATCATACACTGCCATCATGTGCAAGGCTGCTCAGAACAATCTTTTGCTTGATATTTCAGTGTTGTTGCCTTCAGACCCAAATTGCTCTCACCACCTGGACAGGAAATCTGAGTCATGCAATGCATTTTCTTTCTGAGGGGTAGGCAATTGTTTTCTCATACTTTCAAAGCTGGATGATAAATAACCCTCCTTCTGCATCAGACCCCATACCTTCAGAAAGGAGAGCTTTTTACATTACAGATTTTAAGGCGGACAATTTCTAAGCTATATTTTTGCAACCCCAAATCCTTCTCCTCATGGCTGCTTTTGATCCATTCTCCATCCAGCTTGTATTTGTGCTTGGGATTGCCCTAAACCAGGTATGGAATCTTGCACTTGGCCTTGCTGAACTTCTTGATGTTTGCATGGGGCCACCTCTCAAGCCTGCCAAGGTCCCTCTGTATGGCATCCCTTCCCTCAGCCCTGTTGATCGAACCACACAGCTTTGTGTTGTCAGCAAACGTGCTGAGGGTGCACTCAATCCCACTGTCCGTGTCACCAACAAAGATGTTAAACAGTGCTGGTCCCAATACCAACACTTGAGGGACACCACTTGTCACCAATCTCCACTTGGACATCAAGCTGTTGACTGCAACTCTTTGAGTGTGACCATCCAATTAATTCCTTATCCACTGAGTGGTCCATCCATCCAGTCCGTGTCTCTCCAGCTTCAAGAGACAATGTAATTTTAACACAATGTAATCAAAACAAGGGTTTGAGTAACAAAGCTCATCACTATTCTGATCAGCATCACTGGAAGCTGAAGAGATGGTAGGATTTAGTAGACAATGGAATTGCTGAAGGTACTCACACATATAACTTTCTGAGCTATTTTGGGCTCTGTGCTCTGTTATTTCATGTATGCACATGGAGGCCTGAGATGGAAATTAATAACATCACGATGTCTTGCTTGCTTTGTCTCAAAAAGAGTTTTAAAGCCAATGACCTTCATGCTTCAATGAACCATTATTCTTTACAACGGAGTATTGACTACCCCCGGGGATCTCTCCCTTCTTCCTTCCCCATCCCACTCCCCCAAAATGTGTTTGACTTTGGAAGATACGAGCTTAACCAGACTTTGTGCAGCACTAGAAAAAATGTCATCAAGTGTAAATAAATGAAACATATGGATATCTGTTGAGGAACAATACTCCTTTCTGCAGATATATTTCATTGTTTAATTAGTTCAAATGAAAATTAATTTTTAGTACCAAAAGCTATATCTTTTATTTATTTATAACACCTAACCATGCTGTAGTAACTAAATACAGTAGTATAGAAGAGAATGAAGTAGCTGATTTAGAATGGAGCTATAATTGTATGCTATCAGTGATGTTTTATGAAGGCAAAATAATGATTTGTCAATATGATACAAAACATTGCTACCAGACTAAGAAAAAAAAAGATCCTGGGTAGCATGTGAGAAAGAAACATTGATAACTGTAGCCATCATCCCATTGAATTCAGAAGGTTGTATCTATGATGCAATGTATAGAATTGAAATGTGCTCACACATATGTTCTTCCTCTCACTGTGTTGCTGTTGAGTGGTAATTTAAAAAGACAAAACCATTCAGTCATCCCTTCAACATCTCAGTCCAACTGTCCAAATTACCACTGGTATTTAAGCTTTCTGATCTTTGTCTCAGTTGCACAGTTGATTGGATATGATTTCTTCCTCTTGTGCTGGTAATTTTCTTTTTATTTTTGCCAATTCAAAAACAGAGCACTTCGAAAGAAAATAGTCAAAATAGCTGAGAGATCTATTGAATTCTGAAAAACTGAAAACTGAAAAATGTTTTATCTCAATTTTTTTTTTACAAATTATTTCTGCAGTCCTGCATAATTAGTATTTTAATGTTCATTTTTGTTAAACTGTGGCTATCTTAGTTCAGCTGTGTTTATTGTGATCTGTGCAAGGACTGGATATTTTACTGCAGTGAAAACAATGAATGAAGGAAGCTCATCAGAGCAATTTAAGCTGCCTGAAAATCTGAATCCTTAGCTTCAATCATTTTCTATTAAAGGGTTTTATTTAGTTCTTCAGGCAGCCCAAAGATTTGACTGTTGGGATGTGTAGATGTGATTTAAGCTAGCAATTTCCTTTGCCCTATTAAAGAAAAGTAAATGATGAGCAGTGCTGCTTCAGGGTGTCCCTTAAAACATACACACCTTTTCACTGATTTAGATTTTTTTTTTTGTCAATAACAGAAAGATGGTGATCTACTCTAACATGTTCCTTTCTCTGTTTCTTCTCACTGAAGAATTAGATTGGGCAAATGCTGGGAATAAACATTTCCAGAGCCAAAGGAATCACATAAATCTTCTCGAGAATGTTACTTGAGAATCAAAGCCACAAAACTGGAAGCTATTAAACAAGAACAAAAAACTTTATTTTTCAGTCATTTATTCATCAAGTTTATCACCATTTTGGACTACAGAAGAAAACAAAAAAATTGTTTTCTCTCTAATACAATCCTGCTGTAACCTCTGGCAACTGATTGTTCTTATATAAGCAGAGTCACTGCAAATAGGATTATACTTCTAGGCACACATCAATCATTTATTGGCTAATACTCATAGTACATAGTTAGAACTAATGTGATGCTAGGCTAAGCACTAATACGTCTAGCACCCCCATGCAGGCAGTTCTTGAGTCTGCTGGCCAGGCAGCTGAAAATCCAGTGGCAAACTGTTGGCCTGTGCTATTTAAACAGGATCATCCTTATTCTTGCTGAGTTGCCACCTGACTTTACAATGTTTTATGATGAGGTCTGACACTTTCCATGTTGTTATATTTTCTCTTGAGTCATTACCACTATCTCAATTTCACTTGGGCTTTACTTTTCTTGCATAGGATGCTCTTCTACGGCTCAACAAAAAATTCTTTTTTCAAAGCCTACCAAGATCACAGAGCCTGTGTTTCTCAGAAGGGGGTTAATGGTTAGGGATAGGTGAGCCCCTGTACTGTAGATCATGCAACAGTCATTTGTTCTAGAACTTTATAAGTGTTTTGGAGCCTGGTAATTAATAATATTTACTGGATAATTGAATTTTAATCATGCTTCTAGTGGTTTACTAAGAGTTTGTTACACTTTGAATCTTTTTGCTGAAATGCTGAAACTCCCTGCTCATGCCAAGACAGTTTATGGCAAGGATTACATCAGGAAGAAATACCAGTAAGGAACAGAAAATATTTGAAGGAAGAGCCTGTGCTATCAAACTGCATGAAGACAAAACATCCACACATGTAAGAAATTAACACTACCAAATGAGACATAGAAGTGAGAACCAGGAAATCAGATTAATGAACATGTTAATTACTTTCTCTTTTGTATATTAAATTGGATATTTTTAATACTAATATATATCTTTGCTAGCAGAAGTACATCAAACGTGCAAGAGCAGCTAGCCCTTAAACAATGTTCCTAGTGACTCACTCCCCAGTAGTTACACCAGACTCGTCTTTCTTGGCAAGCTTCAAGCAAGACATCTGCTATATCTTCTCTTTTTGCAATTTAATTTTACTGTCTTTTATGCTAGTATTTACCCTTATTTGTCCCTTGTTTTACAATGGCATCACAAATATTACAAATAACGAGGGACTTTCAAACCATCTTGCATGGCCTGCTAGGTGCTTGTATGCTTATTGGTGCTTGTATGCTTATTGGACTATAATTTACCTGTTTGCGCTGTTGCACCTTGCTGTTGGCTACCTTTATCTGATTCTCTGGGTTGTTCATATATCTAGCTTATCTGGACACCACTGTGCTGAATTGGGTGATGGTTCCATCAGGCCAAAGACTTCCTTGTCTAAATATGGCATGGCTGCACAGTTGCCTTCAGCTTCATCATGGTTGCTCTTCCAAATCTGCTCACTGAGCTTTCAAAAGCTCACTATAGGTTAGATAGTCTTGCCTTTGCTCTGTGTGGCTTTCTCATAGCTGGGCACAGTCTTACTTGCCATTGCATAGAGGCCTTGCACGTCAAGCCCTTTTGTTATGGAATAATGCTTCATCCCCAAAAGTGCAAATAGAATTTATTCTGTAGTAAATATATTAATAAATTGGATTTATGCTTTCTTTAGTTGCCAAGGCATCGGATACTTTCTGTAATATTCTCAAGGAATATCTGGTATTCCATATCACAAACTAGACAACAGTAATGAATAATGAATAGCATGATCTCATATATACAAAGAATTGAGTGCCTTCATAGAATCTAGTGCATATCTGTGACTTTCTGCAAAATACCACTAGATGTCCTCTCATATTAAGTTTATCCCTTTAATATGTCTAATTGTACTGAGGGATGGGAGAATCCAATAAAACTTAAAAGCCTTGTAAATGCATACCCCAGAACTGATTTTTGCCTTGACTTCTGAAAGGTTTTTGAAACTGTTTCATTTCTGAAACTCAGAAAATATTGGGGTGTTGTCAGCTCGTATTTCTGTGCAATATTAATCTGATTTCCATATTGTACTGTTTTGGATAAAGATCAAAATAATTTGGGGAAATAATAAAAATATGCTGTAGCAGAAAACTGATAACATGTGTCTGTCACCTGGAGGCTTACAGATCAGCAAATCAGGAAATAACCAATTTCACCTTTGGATCCCTATTAAAAAGTTGAAAGATTACAGTACAAACACTGTAAGGTCCGCGGATAAAAAAAACAGGAGTTAAGGCTCTTGTGACAAGGACTCTATTTCTGGCTGGCATCAATCACTTCACGTGAAATGGCTTGACATTTTGTGATGTAAGGCGCTTCACACATACACAGAGAATTATTTGTTTAGGCATAATTTAACCTGAAAACTTGAGGTATTTCATTAATTCTTGGCAGCGCTATGACATTTCACTGCTGCTTATTTAGTATTCAGTGCTGACACTGAATCAGTGAAGAACAGCAGCTAATATCAAATCATATCATCGTTTTGGTTGGAAAAGACCTTTAAGATAATTGAATCCAACCATAAACTTAACACTGCCAAGTCCACCTCTAAACCATGTCCTTAAATGCCACATGTACATGTCCTTTAAATCCCTCCAGGGATGGTGACTCCACCACTTCCCTGTCCAGCCTGTTCCAATGCTTGACGAGCCTTTCAGTGAAGAAATTTTTCCTAATATCCAATCTAAGCCGCTCCTGGTGCAGTTTGAGGCCATTTCCTCTTGTCCTATCACACCTTACTTAGGAAAAGAAATCAAGACCCATCTCATTACATCCTCCTTTCAGGTAGTTGTAGAGAGCAAGAAGGTGTCCTCTTAGCCTCCTTTTTCTCCAGGCTGACCAACTCCAGTTCCCTCAGCTGTGAACTCATCACACTTGTGCTCCAGACCCTTCACCAGCTTCATTGCCCTTCTCTGGATGCACTCCAGCACCTCAATGTCTTTCTTGTAGTGCGGGGCTCAAAACTGAACACAGTACTCAAGGTGCAGCCTCACCAGTGCTGAGTACAGCAGGATGATCTAAGTGCTGGGTCCTGCACTTGGGTCACTACAACTCCATGCAACGCCACAGGCTTGGGGAGGAGTGGTTGAAAAGCTGCCCAGCAGAAAAGGTGTTTCATCATAAACACCAGGTTTAAATTAAATTCAACCAGGCTAACAGGTTACAATATCTGTTCATATCATATCCTTACTTTTAAACATAAATTGTAGGCTTAATTTTTCTTTTCAGAGTCTCTAATCTTCACCTGTACCTTGGTTAAAGAATAACATATTGGAAGAAAAGTGAAACTGTAAAATGTGGATTCTTTGTATTAAGAAAATAAAGGCAACATTAATTAATTAATTCTCTCCCTTCTCAAAAAAAAAAAAAGTAGTAAAATTATTTTTTAAAATTTGTTTGTAATATGTGGCAATCAACCTTTCATTTGGAGATTGACTCATTTATTACTTTTCAAATGACTATTACTCCATTAATCACAATTTTAGAATTTATCTAAAAGATTATTAAAAAACCCCGCATCTTCCATTATGTTTCAGTTTATTTCACTCACTTGTTATACATTAGAGTTTGAAAAAGACCTTTAAGATCATTGATTCCAATTGTAAAGTTGGAGTGGGGTATACTGATGGACATTAGATGGGGATATAGTGATGGGGGTGTGAACTTTGAAGATTAGCTGACATATCCTGGCTTAGCATGGGTAGAAAAGACAGACTGTGCATTTGTGTGACTGCTGTCACATCAGTGGTTTTATTTTCTTCATTTTACTTCTTTTCTGCCATTGCAAGCAACATGGATCATGACTGTGACCTAATAAAAATGGTATTAACAGCATTTTAAAAACTAATGGGATGATAGTTTTGTGTAATGTGTGTGTACATGGGCCATGTTTAACCTTGGATCTTATAAAAGTTGCAGAAGATAGAACCTTTCCAAATCCACAAGAACAACCCTATTGGAGAAAAGGCTAGAGGGCAAGCTGACTTGCTAAGCCAGAAGTACCAGAACTGTGTACTGGAAGCCACAGAGATAACATGTGTTCATTTAATATTTGGTTGCTAAATAAGCATTATGTAAAAGAAATTTCAATCCAGTCTCTCAGATCAATGAAGCTGGGAAGCGGGCCAGCCACAAGCAGGAGTGAGTGGCTGGTTAAAATTATTTGAATAAAGGTATGATTTTCTGGCATCATCACACATGGCTTAGAATAAACTTAATACTTATTTGATTTAATTTGATTTTTTTTTAATTCCCATAGGCCTTCACCCACAGTTAGGGACATGAAGACAGCTAAACTATCTCTGTGCTGCTCTGCAGTCTGTTTTATACATGTTCTCTTGGAGCAGGTGATCTTTCTAGCTGTGATGCAGAATCTTCATCTGAATAAGCAGTATATTATCAAAATGTAAGTGAAAGCTAAGTGTAGAATTATCTACTACCTAAAATCAGCTCCTCTCAGAAGTTCCCTTCCTGTATTGCAGTAGTAACAGGGTAACTTCAACCTTGAAGCACCACAAATATTGTAGGTCAAGCTGCAACTTTTTAAAGCTACAGATAGAAATTTCAGTGGGAAAAACCAAGGGTAACTGATTTGGTACACTTTCTGTTGTATTTCTTTTCCCTTCTCAATGCTTAGTGAAAAAAGACTGCTTTGCTCAGAGTACTTCAGAAAGATTTAATTGCTCTCATTGACAAGAATTCAGAGAAACATTGATGTCTAGGAAGGAGACAAAGAAAGCTTTTTTTTAAAAAAAAACCAAACCAAAACAAAACATTATGCTCAATAGTGAGTTTTGAGAACCTGTAGCATGAGCTTCCCAGTGTACCAAAGTACTTGCAGTCCTCTTCAGAGGAAATTGCAGAAGTTTGGACTCCATACTGTTCTTATGCTGTTCGTCTCTTGTCCATCTCATCCTAAAAAAAACATGTAATGCTTGTTTTCTATACATTCCTGCAAGACTTCAGACAGATCATTATTGCTTCTCGAGCTGATCAGCATCTGGATAGTGCATGTGGAATAACTCTATCTGAGATCTTGACATACTCTCTCAGGTTTCTTTATTCAGAAATACAAGCTCAAAATAAGGCAGTGCTACTACAGATGCTGTAGTTTTCTAAGCAAGCAACAAACTTTGTGGTTTACATCAGTCATGACTAGAAAATTGAGTTTGAAATAAATATTTTAGGCATGGCCTTTTAATCATTTGGTTAAAAATATTCTCTGTAGCCAACTGGGAAAGCTCAATCATGAACCTAACGAGCCCATGCTGAACGGTGTGTAGATGAGGGATTGCGTGTGTGCACTGTGCTTAACATCTCCTGGATGCTCCTGCAGGAGATGGTCTTGCTTCAGTAAATGTATGATTATGACAGCAGCACCAGTCTCTGTAAATCATGTTTTTATACTGCAAATGTCTTGCTGGCTGCCTTTCTTCCTTCTCTTTTTATTACACTAGTAAAAGGGAATCAGCAGAGCTATATCGATTAGCATCAGGTAAGGTTCTGGCCTAAAAAGGGAAAGGACCCCCTGTCACACATGGAGACAACTTCGGGAACAGTGGCTGCACTTTTGACTTATTCTCCATGTTCTGTCTTACTCGGGAGACTGAAAAAAATAATTTTGATGTGAGAGAGGAAGGTAGCATCAAAACTTACCCTGATGGAAACACAAGGTAAAGACTGACACAAAATTCTCTTAAAGGGTATTTTTGAAACAGTACTTATTGCATAAGTTTGATACTGTTAAACTAGTCCTTTTAACTAGAGGCCAAAAAATTAAGCATCAAATGCTCTCAATAAAATGATTTCTTAAAATTTTTATGACTCATTCCTTGTGAACACCAACATATTCATTACTCTGACAAAGCTTACTTTCTCAAGCAAGTATAAAACCAGAAATGTTATCGCAATGTTTTTTCCATTTGCTTGAAGAAGGAGTGAAGGGTGTTTCACACAGGCTGTGAATCTGAGAGTTATGTGGCACCTTTCTTGCCCAGAGCCTTGTGCCATGAAAAAGGTGAGGAGCTAGAACAGTATGAGCTGTGCATATTGAATGAATAGAAAGAGTTTTACAACATGATCTAATCCTTGCCTACCTGAATTTTCTCACATGCTTCTTGAGATTTTCTTTGGCTAGATCTTGATCCTGGTTAAGAGAGCCTTTGCTAACAGTGTGCCCCAGGAAAAGGAAGAGATTTGTTTTGATTTCCACATTTACTAAGTAGTAGGCAGTGAACCTTTCTATAAGATACCTGTTAAACCTGCAAAGTGTGCAATATTTTAAGCTCTCTCCTATTGTGAGTAATGTATGTTTAGGTGGCAACAGGATCTAATGCAAGGCAGCATAATTTTACCTGCAAGCATAGTCTCAAGTGGGGAAACTAGAACAAATCTTTGCCCAGAGAAAGCAAATACTTTTTCTGTCTGTGCGTTAAAGGCCAAAGTGGTTATTCTCGTGTCTGTGGTAAACCAGAGATGCTGGTCAGCACTGCAGCTAAAGCCAAGAGTTGGAGAAGTTTTTGTCTGAGCTGAGGACCTACCTTTAGACCCTCATGTAGCTGAACTTGGGAGGAAGTGAAGTAATTGACACTTCTCGCCTAGATGATACTCTTGTGAAAGTTGAGGCCTTCTCTGTTTAGCTCTGGTCTCAGATAGGGGAAGCAGGATGAACTCAGATGTAGCAAACAGGATTCACATAGATATTAATGAGTAGGAATGTAAACGTTAATACTTCCTTGGTCTGTGTAAAGGACATCAGGTCTTCCTGACAAACTAAGGATGAAGACTCTAATTCTACTGGTTTTGAGGTTAGTGTCTGTAGCATCTATTTCAGTCTGTGAAGTACTTAAATCTGAGAGTATACACACTTCCTAGAATAATTCAGCTAGATTTCCTCAAGCTTTCAATAAAAGTATTTTCTCTGTTGAAATGAGACATGAAAAAGGCAAGCTTAAAATAAGCTGAAGAAGGTTGAATGCAACTAAAAAGCAGGGTTGAAACAAATCTCAGCAGCCAGTCAACTTTAGCAATATTTATTAGAAAACTAAACAGTAATATTAATAACCTTTACCCTTAGATTCCCTTACATTTCTGGAATGTTGACATAAGGATCAAAAGTTGTTGAAAATATTTTTGTGGGCAATAGTAATTCCATATTCAGGATAACAGATAATCTCAAAATAAGCAATAGTATTTTTCAAGAGCTAGTCACAAATGTTCTATCCAGTCTTTTAAGACTTGAGATGAGTACTAAACTGATTTTGGGTCTTCAACTAAGTGCGGGCAACATGCAGAGTTACTGCCAGTAATGTTTATTTTAACAGCAATTAAGTTCTTTAGTACTTCATCTATTAAAAGACATCAGTGTCATATAGTGACTTTTAAACTAATCAGCTGTTGTGGGATTTTTTTTTTTCCTAGTAAAACTAAGATATACCACACATAAACTGCAACTAGGCCAGTTGCTTGACTATAAATTAAAGCAGTTTCTTAAGATATTGTATGCAATTCATTTTATTGTTCAAATGAGCAGATTAAGCACTTGACTCTTGCACTTAGATGGAAGTATAACTCTGCTAGGATAGGATTCTTTCACTAATGGCCTGTGAATGACTTGAGGCTTGCTGTTAGATGTTTAAGTTATTACTCTGTTAAGTGCTTCCTTGGTTTTGTGCTCCTAAGGCTTTGTTAGACATCCTCTTGAGGTCTATAACTTTTTAATGATGTAAAGGTGTGTAAATCAAGCTCAAGGCTTTCTTGGGTTTTGGATTTTTTTTCAAGGAAACCATATGTACCGTTAAACCTGCAAAAGAGGTACACTTCATTTTGAATCCATAGGCTATTTGAAACAAAACTTTTCAAACCTAAACCATGCTCCTGTGTTTGGCCTACGAAGGGGGAAAGAACCACAAGTCCTCACCAGGTGACGTTTGTGCTTTTGCCGGTGTTGAAATGAGATACTGGGTAAGACTGTCAACAGGTTATAGTGAGGTATCATTGTGTCTGGTACGGATCTGCAGTTGCAACAGAAAGATTATTGCCTGACATTGCAGGAATTAAGCTGCTCAACCTTCCCTAATTTCTGTGAAGCAATTGTAATTGTTCATCATGCATAAAAGACGAGGGGTTTTGTACCAAGGCTGATCTGTCCTGAAGATACTTAGTTATTGTGTTTCAAACATTCAAATCTCTCATCCTGATCTTCTGCCTCTCGGTAATCCATTAGACATAGAGTTAGGGCATAATGTTAAAGGAAGCGAGGGAAGTGCAGTTCCGATTCTTCCAATATTAGCTTCATGAACCCTCATCAGGCAACTTTCCTCAAACAGTTTTGCATCGAATCATTTAATGGTAATTTGATGTAAAATTTAACTTTCCTGAGTTTACATCTTCCTTCTGCTGCTTTAGACGGAAGTTCAGGTGTATGCAATCTCTAGCAAGATCAGTTTCAAATTCGTGCCTCATCCTTGTGATGCGCACTAAAGCCCCAGCCTTGCAACAGCTCTTTCTCCAGCTCATTCACTGCAATTAATGATGGAATTGAGCAGGTTACACAAGAAGAAAGAACAAACAATGAAGGCTCAACTCTCTCATTTTTCTGAGGGCAGAGTACCCTGGAGAATTTACTTTTTTTACCCCTTTTAAGCATTTGTGATATACTACTTTAGCTAGCTAAGAGGCATTTTTTTCAGCCAAGCCTCTAGACTTGCCCCAGCTCTTCAGACATTTGAGAGCTGCATTACTACCTTCATTTAATCGGTTCAAAGGGTAGACTTCTCAGGTTGGCGCTGTTATAGAATCATAGAATCATAGAATCATAGAATGGTTTGGGTTGGAAGGGACCTTAAAGATCATCTAGTTCCAACCCCCCTGCCATGAGCAGGGACACCTTACACTAGATCAGGTTACTCAAAGCCTCATCCACCCTGGTCTTAAACACTTCCAGGGAGGGGGCATCTACAACCTCTTTGGGCAACCTGTTCAAGCGCTTCTTTCTTGTTTCTTCATCTCCTTAGCCAAATAATCTTCTCAGCTTCTTTCTAGAGATTTCTGGGAAGCTGTCATGAACCGTCTCTGACATTCTACCTGTTTAATGTCCTTACTGGCTCTTAGTTGGGAACTGTTCTTCAAGCCTGCCTGCTTTTATGGAACTTCACGAAGCAATTTCTACAGGTTTGTAGGTTTGAATGTTCTTTTGTCTCCTTTGCAATGTCTCTTGAAAGAGTTTCTACAAGGACTGATGCTTATCAAGCTCTCTATTCAATGTCCTGAAAAATAATGCTAGTGATCATTCTCTCTGATTCTGCGCTTCCCAGAAACTTTACTTCTGGTTATTTTTTCAGACTGCAAGATTGTGGTCTTTGGACAAAGCCACCCCGATTGCCTGTTCTGTCAATGCACGTCTTTGTCTAATTGTTCCCCATTTTGGTGCCAAGTAGTCACCTTCCGCTGGCAGTTCACGTATAGTTTTTTCAGTTTAGACAGAAGCCTGGCCAGTCTGTCAAGGCAGATGATGTTTATGTTACAGATTATGACTGAGATGTAGGCAACCAAAACACTGTTTACTCATAATTATCCTAACAATCATCAGTCATGCTCTGCAAATAGCTGGGACTTCCTTGGGTAAAAACCACTTCCTGTGGTTTCTTTCCTTGCAAGTTACCTCCCGCTACCTTTCCAATGAATGAATCCGAAACTCCTTTGCTAGAACCATAGAATCACTTAGGCTGGAAAAGACCCTTAAGATCATCGAGTCCAACCATAAAATAAGAAGTAGGTTGTTTTCGCTTGTAAAGGAAAAAATAAAGTTGAAGCCAGACCTTCCAGTCTCCTGTCGAGTGCTTCAATCCATTGAGACAGCACCTAGTTATTTGGGAAGGCACCAGCCTTTCTTCCATCCATACAAATGACAAAGTAAATGTACCCTACATCCTACCCCTTTGTGTGGGATGAATTCCCTGAATAGCTCTATCTAACCCTGCTCCAGCTCTGTAATGTGTCGAGTGGTTGACATAGAACTTGTGTCCTGGGCAATTTGCACTTATATGGTCTATATTGATCTCAGAGTCCTATGCCCAGGTGCTACATTAAGGCCAGTGAGACACACTGTGAGGACACCAGTCAGAATGAGGTGAAAATGTGAAGGCTTTGGAGACTGTCTAGTCTTGGGCTTTAACTACCAGGGCCCAACTGTGCAAACACATGTGCAAGGAGCTCTCATGTGGAAATGACAGGCACCTGTAGCCTTTAAGCTTCTCAAGAAAGGAGCAAGAGCTGGAAAACTGCAACTGTGGGTGTAGTACCTAATTCCTTTGCATGTGGAGTTCTGCTGACAGCTCTGATACCCACTGATGACTGAATCAGTATCTTACCCAATCTCTCTGGGGCTGGCTTTTTACCAGCGCTAATAAATAGAAGACAGTGATTAGATAAACACAACCTTATAAAATTAATTAATGTTTCTGTATACTGTAAGTGCAATAAGAGGATATAAAAGTGTCACATCTTGCTGATTCTCATGTTGGGTTGAAAAGTTCTAAGGGTGCATCTTCTGTAGGCAAAGTGAGAAAATTAATGTTTGTGGCCAAGGTAGGTATTTGTGGCTGAGTAGGTATGCTGCATGTCTCTGTTTTTTTCCTAATGTTTGTAAGACAAATGGTGTAATTAACTTAATATACCCATTTTATAACTCTGTGTGCAACGTTCTTCCTGATCATTTTCAACACAGAGGTAAATTCTGCTTTAAGATGGAAAGGAGGAGGTGTCATAACCTTGGAGGACACCCGCGGGACCACTTGCGCTGTCCCTTCGTCACGGATTAGAGAAACCCTTCGCTTCCCCCCCTGCCCCGGCCGCCTCCTCTCGCCTCCCGGAGGGG
>NW_010325125.1:0-242 GCF_000700745.2 Antrostomus carolinensis | reverse complement strand
GAGGCGCGGAAGAGCCGCCGCCCCGGCCCCAGCGCTGGAGCCCGGAGGCGGCCGTGCCGGCAGAGGAGCCCGGTAAGGAGAGGAGTCCTGAGGGAAGGAGCCTTTCCTTTTCTCGCCTGCTCTTCTGACTTCCTCCGAGGGCTGCCCTGCGGCACAGCTAACGGGGAGAGCGGCGGAGGCGGGGACTGGAAGGTGGTTTTGCCTCACTGCTGCTGGGCGAGGAGCGGGGGAAGAAGGGGCGG
>NW_010325124.1:11035-20389 GCF_000700745.2 Antrostomus carolinensis | reverse complement strand
AGTTGTGGAGTCTCTTTTCCGCACGTCAGTAAGGAAAAACAAGATTTAGTAAAAATTGCAAGAATTGGGAACACTGGCTGCATGCCCCAAACTGGACATTTTCCCCATCCCTGGTACACATATCCACACAAATTCCAAAAGGACTTTTAAAAATAGTTAACAACTCTCCTGCTGAGAGAACACCACACCCAGTTTTGGTTTTACCAACCTCCAAACTAGCAAACAAATAGACAGAAAAAACAGAATTACGGCTGAGATTTTCACATCTCTGAGGACTTCTGGGGAATGATCCCATCCATCTCCGCTCCCAGAAGAGCCAGGAAGCATTTTTGCAGCAGGGTTAAGAAGCTAGGATGGCAAATGTGAAGGTAGTGATATAAAAAACTTCTCTGACTTGGTGCAACAATTTTTTTTTTTTTTATTTTAGAAAAGAATTATAAATTATATTTAATTAAAAAACTTCTGCCTATACACCCCACCTCTCCAGATCATGGAACCATCTCACCAACACCTCCTAATGTAACAGTCTGTCAGGATGTATTTTGGGGTCTGACTGAGATTTATGCTAGGCTCTAAAATATTTAAAATCTTTATCAATGGCCTGGAAGAAAGCAGAGAATTGCTGATAAACTTCACAGATGACACAAGGCCTGAGGGAAGGATAAATAATGACACGGAGAGGGCACTGGTACAGGGTGACCTGATCATCTGGCAGCCAGGGCAAGCAAACATGTATTTCAATAAGGTCATTGATGAGCTCATTCATTTAAGAGCAAAGAGTGGAGGCGATACTTACCTGACATAAAATTTTATCCTAGGAAGCACAAAATGAAAAGGACAAATGGGTCACTGTGGATTACCAGCTGCTAAGACGGTGCTGTAGCCAAAAAAAAACAACTTTCCTTCAACCTCAGATGTAGAAACAGAGAAATCACAAGGAGGAAAGAAGTTATATCACATCTAGATATAGATGCTATTGCTGCCGGCTGCTGAAATAGCGTGTCTAGTTTTGACGTGTTGATAAAGCAGGGAGAAACCTGAAAAGAGACATGAAAATCACTGAGCAATTAGAAAATCTCTCTCAGTGAAATATATCACAGAAGGTCAGTCAATTTAATTTACTGAAGAGAGCGTTAAGGAGTTGCAAGATCACAAAATAAATGCAACGGCGATAAGGAACAAAAAATTGGTAATTTTTTTTTAGTATATCTGGCAAAACTATCAGAAGTTGAAGCCAGAAAATGTTAAAAGAAAAAAAACCACCTCTGTATTCTAAGCCATGCGATAAGGAGAATCGGAACTGCTTACTGTAAATCGTTGTGAATTATCTAACACTGTCAAGTCTATATAGGTTTTTCTTCTATAAGATCTAATCTTGTAAAACTGAGAATAAATTCTGTAAAATTTTGCAGCCATTGCTACTTCCATTATTGAATTAAACTACAGTGGCTTCTTCTTCATAATCTGCCCTGATCAGTACGACGTGTGCAGCTGCTCAAAAACAGCCAGAGGGAAGAGATGTGTTTTCATTTTATTTATTTAACTCAAATACTTTCTGGAGATTTCACCTGGATTTTTTTTTTTTTTCTGGAAAATTACCCCTCCATATAACAAGTCACCTAATAAAAAACGTTACAAATTAATGCACAGATTCATTGCTAACACCTCTCTTTTTTCGTTTTCTCTTCACAGCTCCTCAGTGTGCCTCAGCAGACAACTGGGTGATCAGTTTAGCTACAGAACAGGATCATTTGGGAAGGCTTTCAAAGTAAAAGTTTGTTTTACTGTGCTGAAACTGTGACAGTTTGCACACGAAAGCACGAAGGGAATAACGCTGATGGCTGTAGCTTAAATGCAGTTCCTGCTTCTTGCAAAACTGAAATTTCTTCGATAGCAGACCTGGAGCATGTGCATTAGTACCTCTAACAGAAGTTCTCTGGCAGTGACAGAGAGTTTAACATCAGAGTGCTGCAAATGAAACAAACAAACAAAACGCTAGTATGTTACAAAAACTTTGTGTCCTACAAAATTTGTGTCATTTTAGCTCTCACAGTCTAAGAAAATAGTAAACACTTGTAGGAGGTGGCAATATCTGCGTTAAATGAAGTTGATACAGGATGAGAAATGAAAAATGAAAAACCCTTCTTCATGTATCACATTTGCTTCAGGAGTTACTGATTCAGACCTGAAAAAGGTGTTCAAAAGTCTGCCCATTTCTTCTAATACTACTAGCTAATTTACTACAAGATATTGCCTCTCCCAACAAATATTCTCTTTGTAATAATAAAATGGGCAGGTTCAGTATTTTAGGTATCATCTGTGAGCATTTCACATAGCCACAATAAGCAGCAAACCCCATGGATTCCCCTCAGACTTCTTTAGACAGTCTGCCTGGTTTTATTTCTGCCTTCTGTATTTTTCTATCTGTGGCACAGAACACAGTAGGCTAAGAAAACCCTACCCTAATTATAATTTTCACAGACAGATTATGACCTTCAGTATGTGCTTCTTCCAAATACAATGAATAGCACAGGTTCGCTTTGAGGATACCCACTTATCCTCTTAAGTCATCAGTCTCCAAACCTTTTTGTCACGTACCCCATCAGTAAAAACTTTTTGAGCATGCACCCCTAGTATATGTATAATTTTAAAAATTATATACTTGTACTAGTGTACTAATATATTAATAGATATAATTATTAGATAATACATTAACATACACAAAAAATATAATCTAAAAAAGGAAGAGATAAAGATGACATAAACACTATTTTTAAAGTATGTATTTTATTAACTGTACAAAACACATTTATTTCCTGCACCCCAGTTTGGAGACGACTGCTGTCAGTATGAAACTTTCAACCTATCCCAATGTGCTGTCTCAGTTCCCACAATCTTACCTGAGTCAGTTCTACCCTCTCCTCTTTGTTCAGGGGTGAAACTTCCACTGGTTAATATTCATCTGGTTACCTCTGAGCCTGCCCTCACCCATGTTATAGTATAGTAGGGCAGTTTCAGTCAATTTGGTGTGGGGGGGTTTTGGTGGGTTTTTTTATTTGTTTTGTTTTATTTTTTTTAATTAGGTCTGCAAATCTCTATCCTTACAGAAGATCTTTGAAGCACAATAATTTAGAAACTACTACACTTTCTTTTACAGCCAAATGAACCTCTGTTCCTTCTCAGCATTTATCACTAAAAAATTACTGATACATAGCTTATTTTATCTAGATGCTTGTGCTTATGTAAAAGCACGTGTACAAGTTGGAATAAAATCATATTTAAACTATCAGTAAAATAGAGACTGTAAAAAAACAAAACAAAACAAAACCCTCCACACCTTACTACCTGAAATGCTTCAATTGTAGCAATGTGTAAAGGGGGGTGTGTGTGTGTATAACAAACTAAATCAACAACCCTGAATACTTCCTGTGCAGATTGTTCTGCTGTGCATCTCTTTGAATGATTGTAACACGAAATTAGAAGGCCACCATAATACCCGAATCACAAACATTACAGAACTGTGAAAAAAGACATTAAATCTTCTCCCTTGCTCCTGTTGGAAATATCTCAGCATTTCCCATAAGGAATATTTAAGGAATGGCACAAACACTGAAGTGCATTTGAGAAAGGCAGGACCATCAGAGAAACGTATGCTTTAAAGCATCACTAATCTGCTGTGAGCACATAGTTACAAAAGCTTTAGGTTCACCCTTAGGTTCAAAACTACTTTGCACCCAGCAGCTGAGTACCCCAAGTGGAAGAACATACACCCAAGCCAAGCCAAGCCAGTAGCTGTCACTCCAGCAGAAAATTCTGTTTGGGAAAATGGTTTACATGAGCCCGGTGAGGTCTGGGAGAAGGAAAGTGCTGTGGAAACCTAAGAGGGAGGTGAGGAAAGGGTGGAGGTTGTCCTCCAGTGACAAAACACCTCACTACATCTCTTGGATCTTAGCACATCGTGTGCTGAGCTTTCTGGAGTATCTATGCAGAAGTGTTATAAGGGCAATTTCCATGTGCTGAGTGTTTTTGCAAGCTTGGCTCTACCTCAGGGAAATGAGCTCTGGGAAGAGTCAGAGCCTAGATGAAGCTCTAAGTGAATCAATACCACATAAAAAACCACAAGGTTTACAGACTACCGACAAACATGCCTGCTGCTGCCTCACTCAGATAATTACAGAGCACTTCATTATTCATGACAATGCTTCATACTGTCTTTGCAAATCTTCTGTCCAGATAAGGAAGTGTCACATATGTAATATGGCAACACACAGCGACACCCACAAGTCTTTTTAGAGCGTTCAAGAAATACAGAGCATATTCAAGAGAACAGATTCCTCTTGGAAAAGGTTTACTATGTAATTTTTTATTTTCGTAAGTCAGGCTACTAAACTGCAGGGAGACAATAAAATGAGGAACTGCAAACACAAGAATATGTGGACATATGCTTATCTTTATGGTTCCGTTAAGCTTTTTTAAAAGTTACTCACTTTTTTGTCTGTTCTGGGATGGGGAGTGAATTTTGAGGAGTATGTAGCGGTGTGAGGTGGAGGGAGAGATGTTTGTGCCTGATTTCTAAAGCTTGCAACTGCATGTAAGCTGTTAGGATCTAAGTGCAGAGTAAAATAACATGTAGGTCCACCTCTGCAAGAGAGGCAGAACTGTTATACTGCAGACCATAGGGTTCAGCTGATCTTCTACTCTAGTACTGATGGAATGCCTCAATTTCCCAGTGCTCCTTGGAAGAAAAAAAATGAAACACATTCCTTGAAGCAGAAATAAGCAAAGATGACACCAAACTCATCTCTGCACTGAATCCATCAAAAATAATTTCTGTAAACTGTAACACACTTGGGCATTTTTACACAGTTCTTAGCTGAAAAGTAGGTGTATCTTTTGTAACCTTCAGATGGTGATAAGATGATTTTTAGCCTGTCCTTCTTTACAGATTCACACTTACATCTGTGGCATACATATTGGTAATCTAAGCCAGGTTGGTTTTATACACCTTTACCTTCTTTCAGAGTTCATGATGGCTGAATTACACTCACTGAGATAATTAAATCCTTTCACATTCCATGAATAATAGTCAGTTAGAGTTCATTAGTGCCCAACTGATAGGAAGGCAGTCATCTATAACTAGCTCATTAGCTATCAGTGTATCTACAGCAGAGAGAGTGCCCATCTAAATATTCTTTGATCCAGCAGCCAGTGGTTTAATAGCAGCTGGCTGCTTTTCCAGGCACCTGGAAGTCTACCAGGTACCTGCTGCACAGGAGCACATAACTTGAGCACTGGCAGAGTGAATCTGAGGGCATCCAGAATGCACTTGGATGGGACAAATCTGCTGTCCATGTGACCTGGCGTTGCTCTTTGCCTCTGGAGACATACATGGATGCAATCTATTGGCCAGGGCTCGAGCACGCTCTGGTAAGCAATTTGCTCAAAGCTTTGAGAATCCTGAAGATGCGCCTGGTCTGTGAACACGCAGGTGGGAGGGAGAGGAAGGAGAAGATGAAATTATCTGCAGAAGAGAGGAAGGATGATGAAGACTAGTAGTAGACGTTTCAAATTAGTATGTGCTGCACAAAGCTGTAATAAATTCAGTAGTTTAAAAAGTGAGAATTTTCATTCAATTTACGCCACACTGAAAGGGCCATCTGTAAGGTAAGCAACAGCTGGAGTGATATTGATATTGCGAATGAAAGATGAAGGAAATCAGAGCTCTTTAAGAGAAGCAAGCCCTGCACACAACAACGGCTCACGAGCCAGGTGAGCTGCTCAGTCAGAAGGAGAAGGAACTCACCACCGCTCTGGAGACAGGACTGTGGCTGATGAGAAAGCCTGTGCGGGGATGGGAACATCAAGTCAAGTTTCAAATTGCAAAAGAATATGACACACTGAAAAACTGTCCTCTAAGTTTAAAACACATTCATAAAAGCTGGGTGTGGGAAGCTCAGGGCTTGGGGAACTGGAGGGGCTGCGGGGCAGGAGGGGGGCACTGGCAGAGCAGTGGAGAGCTGAAGACTGATATAGAACAACTAACTACAAGACAGTATGAAGAGGGTAGTTTTAGATGTTTTTCCCTAAATATGTTTGTATGAGAGAATTATTCTCAACATAAAAAAAAATCAATCATAAACAAGCGAAGAAAGTAAAAATCTCCAAGCTTTAGAAAAGCTGAACTTGTCCCAAAAACCAATTTATTCAAAATGTTTCAAGTAAAGATAAAGAATGTGGCACCTGAATTCACTGTTCTCTGATTTCTCCTGAGCTGGTACAATCTTGAACCTCTGCAAACTAGCAATATCCTGTCCTAAAAAAGTTTAGAATCTTGAAAACTACCTTCCCTCCCCCAAAAAATAAAAGCAAAACCCAAACCTGGTTCGCTTATACAGGCAAATGCAAAATGAAGATAAAATCAGTAAAACTAAACCTGATTTCAAAAAAAGAAGCAAGTGTTTATTCTGAAGACAGGGTTTTGACTAATCAGAGACTCTCGTCGCTTGTCCGTTGCCTGTGCAATTGGCTAAAAGCGTACAGATTACCCCCCACAAAACCACTTTTCTCCTCCTCCCTCCCCCTACTCCTCCCCCCTCACTCGCTAACATGTTTTTAAAGAAGACCTTGAGGGGAAGGGAAGGGGGAGCTCAGAGCCTTCCTCAGAGTGAGGATGAGGACAGCTTGGCCAGAAATGGAACTCACTCAGCTTTCGCCCGTGACTACAGTCACTTTCAACTATGACTACTACTACGATGACAACTGCCAGTATCAGCACCTGCAACATCTGTCTACCTTCCTCCCTGTCCTCTACGCTGCTGTGTTCCTGGTGGGCATCGTCGGCAACTCCATCCTGATAGTAGCCTTGGTCTTCCAGCGACGGGTTCAGAGGCTGATCGACGTCTTCATTGTCAACCTTGCTGCATCTGACTTCATCTTCCTCATCACACTGCCATTCTGGGTGGACAGGGAGGTGTCGGATGGGAGCTGGAGGGTAGGATCTTTCCTCTGTAAAGCTAGTTCCTATGTCATCTCAGTCAACATGTACTGCAGCATCCTCCTCCTCACTTGTATGAGTGCTGACCGCTACCTTGCTATCATGCATCCCTCTGTCGCTAGACGGGTCAGAACAAGATCCTATTGCACTGGACTCTGCATCTGTGTCTGGTTATTATCCTGCTGCTTAGGGATGCCAACCCTTTTGTCCAGAGAACTGAAGAAACAATACGGAAAGACTTACTGCACAGACAAAGCTGTGACAGAAACCAAACAGATCATGTCACTGATGCTTTTAATCCTGGCCTTCTTCTTCCCACTATTGAGTATCTTAACCTTTTACTGCTCCATCACCAGAAGACTCTGTGTGCATTATCAGAGAGCTGGGAAACATGATAAGAAACTGAGAAAATCCATCAAGATCGTCTTCATTGTAGTAGCAGCTTTTGTTATCTCCTGGGTTCCCTTCAATCTTTTCAAGCTTATGGCCATCCTTTTGGGACTCCTGAAGCAGTCTGACTGTTTTCCCGACATGGTTGCCCAGCTGGGCATGAAGGTGAGCAGCCCTTTTGCTTTTGCCAACAGCTGTGCCAACCCTTTCATTTACTATTGCTTTGATAACTACATCCGCAGAGCCATGCTCCGCTGCCTGTGCCCACGGGTGAAAATCGGCAGCAGTGGCAACACCTCTGATACTCTGGACACTCGCCTGAGCCACTCCTTATCCAATTTTATTTCGGGGGAGTACGCCACGAGGAAGAGGAAGCGCTCTGTATCCCTCTGACTGGGAGCTGGGACTGCGGAGGAAGGAATTTCTCTCTCCAAAGATGGGAGGAAAAGAATAAAGCGAGAGAAACTGAAAAAAATGAGCAACAGAGACAGAGGTGCAAGTGTAATGCAGCTGGCACCTCAGGTGGAAGGAACGCTGCTTCCCTTTAAATGCAGATAAATGGAATAGGAAACCTTAACCACAGAATTACAATTCACAATGATCGCTGTGTCACTGCACAGCGTAAATCTGAAACCATCGTACCGAGAAGTATCCACAAACGCTTACACTGGAATCCCAGCACAGGCGCCACAAACTACAGAAAAGACCCACGTGATTCAGCCAAAGCCGCTCCGAGGCAAGCCTCCAACTTAAATGTATATAGGTTCTTATTCTGCACACAGCAAGAAAAAGAACACAACAGAAGTATTTCTTCTCTTTGGTTCCTAGCTACAAACAATGTCCTCCAACCAACCTGATCAACTCTGGTTTTTTGGAGGTTTTCTGAATTTAGAAATGCAATGTTTTAATGAATGTGTGTGTTACCAGTTCTCATAAGTTAAGTCCTTCTGAAGTCTCAGCTTCTTGATTATGGCATTAAATATTAGTTTTAATCACAGTAATTAAAGTAAGTTTCTAGCCCTGCAGATTTCAGAAAAAAGATAACTTGAAGGCAGAGAAACCCAAAGACAATCAAAAGAAATCCTGCATTTAACCTTTTTCCTAAAGGAAAAAAACCCCACAAAATCCACTCATGCTTTTTCAGACCTTTTGGGGGATCTGACACAATTTCTGACCACTTTGGTACGACACTGTGTGCCATTTGAAGTCCAGGTCTGCTTTATTTAACTGCAACTGGTTTACGTAAAGACATATGCACTATGGCTACTTTCTCCCACTGGAGTCACAGTCAAATGCAAATATGCCTGAAAACAAAGTTAACCAGAGTTTCGCAAACATTTGAGTGATTCTCTGTGAGAATGCTGAGAAACCTTGTGTCCCAATTTTGCTAGGATAGAGTTAATTTTCTTCTTCACAGCTCAAATAGCTGTGTTTTAGTTTCAGTGTGGTACTTGTTATGAGAAGAACATTGATAAAGTATTGATGTTATTAGTTGCTGCTGGAGGCCAAGGTCATCATGTTTGGCTGGTTCACAGGTGGAAAAGACTTGGAGGAGAATAGTGTAGTAAATAGCAAACCCCTAAATTGGCATTTGGATATGCCAATGAGATATTCCATATCATATCACACCATGTTCAATATATTAACCAGGGTTGACTGGAAAACAGAGGTATTCTCTTGGGGATCACTCGGGCTCACTCTTCTGGGGTTCTGGTTTCAGGACTGTCTCAGCTCTGGGGTCGCTGGCTGGGGACAGGCTGGGCATCGGTCAGCAGGTGGTGAGCAACTGCACTGTGTATCACTCATTTGTACATTCTGTTATTATCATGATTATTTTATTTCAATTAGTAAATTGCTTTTATCTCAACCCACAAGTTTTCTTACTTTCACCTTTCCAATGCTCTCCCTTACCCCTGGGGGAGGGAAGAGTGAGAGAGAGCAGCTGTGTTTGCTGCCAGCCAAAGGAGTGA
>NW_010325124.1:0-11011 GCF_000700745.2 Antrostomus carolinensis | reverse complement strand
AGGAATGCTCACAGAAAAGGAATACAAAAGGACCAATGTCTTAGTTAATTTACAGAGTTGAACTCTGTAAATAAAACTGTTCTATATATAAAGTTGGTTCATTCCTATCCAGCAATCTTTGGGAAATGTAGAGCTCTTGCATTTAATGTGCTACGGGGAAGATATGGCTTGCCCAACTGGTGTTGAGTCTAACAGCAACTGAGGTGTTGAAACAGAAAAAGCTCCGTATTGTTACCAGCTGTAGTACCTCCTAGATTTACAAGCTGAACAGATGTGGAGCAAGGAGTTAAGCAGCTTATCAGAAAACTGGTACTGGACTTTTACCAAGCCAACTACATCTATTTTATTAAATCTTTCATCTCCTTCTAAATGCCAATGATTGATAGAAATGTTTGCTTAAAAGAAAGAAAGCAGGGTACAATGTTTTGAAGTGTACAGTTAAAATAAGAATTAAACTTCCAACACCACTGGGATACCTTGGCTGTGTTGCAATATCTCTTATTCTGTTGCCGCTCTTGTTAAATGTTTAGCTTAATATAATATTGCTTGTCACAAATAAATAAATTGGTGTCACAGAGTATCCAGGATGTGTAATGTGACTAAGTCAAAAAGACTGTTAGAAACTTTCCTTTTATATTTCCTGATTTTTAAAGATTTTTATCTCTCTTCTTTTTTGCACTTAGCCTTTGAAGCTTTTGAACTAGCTTTCACAAAACCCACAAAGGTGTTGACTAGAGGCAGAAGTCATCACTAAGTGATAAAACAAAATACATGGAAACAAATCTTGAATTGCAATAAGTAAAAGATTTTTAAAGGTACTTACAGCCCAGTAAGATAAAGCAAATTCAACTCTGCCAATGAAAGAAAGAGTCAGCAAATATCCACCTTCGGGTCTACTTTTTAAGAAGTAAAATAGGCTGCTAAGAATTTGCATGCAATTTGCTATACAGCAAACCCTGTACAATCTTACTGGGCAACAGTGTTTCAAGTTAAATTTTAAGAGTTTGGTTCTGTGTTCCCTTCTCCCAGCTTTGCCAGGGAAGGGATAAGTGGGCACACAAATCCATACTGCAACTGACCACAGAGACTTGGAGACAAGTCTCTCATAAACACAAAAGATTTGCAGCAATAGTTCCTGGATTACTTTGATCCCCAGAGAAGAGAGAGACTTTTATATTTCATTGAAGCTAAGAATTGTTTTCTAGACAATCAGATGCAGGAGATTACTCCTCAAATAACAATGAGGCATTTTATGACTCTATGGAAAGTTACTTTCATTCTAATTAGGGAGTGGTCTAGCTAAAAAGATTGTCTCCTACTTAAGAAGAGGACACAGTGAGTTTTAGGGTGATGCCGACTTGCTAAAAGGCTTCTAAGGGAAGACAGCTGTACCAGCTAATATAATTAATGAGAAACAGAGAGAAATGGGCAAAGCCTGAAGGTCTGATTACTGTCTGGAGAGTGGGGGAAAAAATGTGTCAACTGCACAAGAGAAGGGATATCCCTCTGATGTAACTGCAGTGTGAGCTACATTCACCGTAGCTTTTCTTTCTGCACCTCTGTATTTTCTAAGTATCTGTAAGTGGGGATGACTATTTTGGTAAATCCTGGTATTTGCATTCTTTTATTGAAACTTGCGGTTGTGTTGTTTAAGGTAGGCAGAGAAACAAAAACACGCCTCACCCAAGGGCAGTGCAAACCTAGAAATCAAAACAGGGATGTCTTGCCCAGCTCCCCAGCCAGTTCCCTGCTGTCCCCGCAGCCTGCCAGAGCAAAGCCCTCATTTGAGCAGGTGGAGACTCTTTACCAATACTTCTCAAAAACTGGTACAAAAATACAGTATAAAAACAGGGTCAGTGGAGGCAAAAGTGTCTTTCAGCAACTGCTGGTGACACTGCAGGCTCTCTGGCACACAGTAAGATACGGGGATATCTGCCCGGGCTGCAAGGGGGGCATCGCAGACACACGCACTACCTTTTTGCTCTCCCCTCCCTTCACTGTACATGTTTTTTTTTCTTCCCTGCTACCTCTTCTAAAAGATTTTGTTTTTCTTCCTCCACGTGACAGACTTTTCTCCCCACACCTAACGGCCAAACTCCTTTTTTCAGGTTTACAAATGCTCAAAGAGCACCAACAGCGTTTTCAGACCTTCCAGTGTTTGAAACTCAGAACAGCGTCAGTTCAAATTTTAATCTTATTTGCAGCAACCCTCAAAAACTACTGTATAGACTCTTCTCAATCTCTTATCCTCCCTCCACCTTTACTAGTACATAACAAGACTTATTTTTTTAATCTTCAAAGAAGACTTCAAAAAGTCTTCAAAAAGAAGCCCAAGACTTGCATTTCAAATAACCCATGATTTTTATTACACAAAAAATTCACATCTTGTTTTAAAGAGAGTTTTCTTGGTAAGTCAGACTTGATCATGATTTCCTCAATCCCCACCAAAAGCAGAACAGTATTTTTGGAATATAATCAATCTGCAAGACTTTGAAGAATTTTAAGTTAGGGCTGCTGCTTTTTTTTTTTTTCTTTTTTTTTTCTTTTTTTTCTTTTTTTTGCTTCAAAATACCATATCAAATTGGAACAATGACCAAGGAAATCTATCAAGATCTCCTTCTATTGCAGAAAGCTTTAGTACTGGCATCTGGTAAAAAACAAATAAACTTGCTAAATATTGCCAGGCTTAAAGAGAATCACATATAAATGCCACGGCAAATGCTCCATGTGAGTGAAAAAAAATACACAAGAGGCAACTAATTCAACAAAGCAAAACTCCTCATTCCTTCAGGCTTTCATTCAAAAGACTGTACCCTGTGAAAGTGCTTATTTTCCTCTTGTAAACTGCAGATCTATTTGACATTTTCACAATAGTGTAATATATATAGATATGATTATACATTTTCAATAATAATAATAATTTTCAATTATTTCTTTCAAAGAAAAAAGGCAACCTATGCTTGAACAAACTTACTTCTGGAATTTTGCCTATTCCATGTCATTATCCATTTGTTCGCACTAATATAGCTTAGGATGATACCAAAATTATTGTGATTTTAAGTATTTAACCTGGTAGACTTAAGTAATATAACAGGATGACTGTAAAGTGGTTTGCTACATGAAATGGAAATGGTGCAAGTCTGATACGACACCTGCCAAAGATCTTGGTAAGTAATTTGGACTGGGTTTTTTTTTTCCTCCATTTTATTATTTTAAAATAAATCTGCCATGATTGCAGCTAAGAAATATAGCTTGGGATTTTGTAACCTAAGTTCTCCTTTCATTGTCATGAAAAGGTAGCAAAGCATTACTAGAAAATCCGTCAGCGGATCTGGATGAGAACATTCATCTGCCCATCCCACAAACCTTTTCATGATTTCAGGGATGCTTTTGTACTGCCTTGGAATGAAATCAAGACCTTTTGAGGTTTTTAATGAAAACAACTACACCACCAGCACCATCCCCAACAATCTAGAGGTTGGTGCACTTTCCTGAGATGTGCACAATCAAAGTTGAAGTGCCTCTGCTTCTTAATATAAATCAGGACCTGGTTAGATGCAGCTCTTGATCTCCATTCTGGCTTAAATGAATCAGCATTTTTCAGAAATAAAGTATTTCATCTCACCACAAAGAAAAATTGTACCCAGATCTGATACTTACTTAAATGGGCAAAGAATTTTTGCAACTTTCATTTCAGCACCAGATACGCTACCACTGACAACTGCACCGCTGCTAAGTGGTACTTCAGGTTGCAGAGGATGGAGAAGAAAGTCACACAGGGAATAATTTTAGATCCAAAATGAGCAGGGACAACGTACTGCCCTCAAACAAGTAAGGCAAGTGGTGTAGTGAGTGCACTGGACTGAGCCTCCGGGAGTATTGCAGCAAAGGTTGGTTCTTGGAAGCTAAGAGGAACACTTCCACTGACTAAGCATCATCACCATTTCATCTGCAGCTTCTTGTCCTGGCTCTGTCAGACTGGTGGGATGAAAACCCTCTCACAGCCTACCTGTGCCTCACGTTTGGAACAGCCTGAGTTACTTACAATAAGAACACTTCCTGACTTTGCAGAGATGTTGCAACGATATATTTGTTGATTGCTGCACAGGAACAGTATGCCCCTTAACAAAAGAAAGGTTCTTTTCAGGTGCTTGTAAGGCAAACAGTACAAAGAGATGTCAGCTCATGCATGGTGACACTTCAGTGCACTTTTACCAGTTACACACTGCATAACTACTAATTTGTTATCCCTGTATGACCTTACATTCATGAGGTCAACAGGGACCTGTGAGTAGATTTGCAAGCTTTTAGCACAAATCATTACAGGTCCCAAAACTTCCAACTGAAAAACAGTTCCAGCTCTTCTCTTGTTTAAAAGGCTTCACCCAGTTAAGGGAGTGTGTTCCATGGCAAGTGAAGAACTGGAAGCAGTGACCACAAACGGCCTGAAGACAATCCTGCAATGGGAAACCCATCCATTCAGGCTATTTACCAAATACATCAGCGCTCTGCATGCCATCAGAGAAAGGGAGATCAGCTCATGAGTAGGAACAACGAAAGAGCTACCTAAATTCATAACCAATGGAAACATGCACTGACGATGCATTAAATGGACTCAGAAGTAATTACAACGCTACTGAACGTCACACATAGAGGAGGCTCAGTAGCCCTAGAAAAACAGAAAAAGCCCATTTTATCTCATGCAATATTTTAATACTACACCACAAAGCCTGTAATTAGTGCAGTCTAGGTTTCAATAACAACCCAAGCACCTGTGCAGTTGGCAGATGCAGGTGTTCAGTATCCTGCTGGAGTCCTGCTGCCAGTGACAGCAGGTTTTGGAATACTCCGCTCTCAGTAAAAGCCAGAGGGAGTTTGGCCCCAAACATCTAGGCAGCTAAATTGGGAGTTCAAAATAAAGCAAAATAATGCAAAATATAGGAGATGAGAAAGCAAGTGGATTGGAAATAACAGTCTTCAAGAAGAAAGGCAGCCTTCCACACGTGACTCGTTAAAAAAGCCATGCCAAAGGCCAGGCTGCTTGGGTTGATACTTATTTTTAAATATGAATTGAATTATAGGTTTTATTTTCACAATTCACCTCTCCTATGCTTTTGTAACAGACTGCAGCAGCTTTGGAAATAGAAGCCACATGTTATGGTTTGAGAGCACGCAACATTATCAGCATCAATCATCTAAATAATGCATTGTGACCAAAATAAGTATTGTCAAACTTCAAAACAGTTTCCTTATTAGTAAGAGAGCATAATCTTAGTCAGAAGCTCTCACTAAGTCTAGTTAGTGAACATACTTCCTCTACTGTTTACTTTTCACATTTTCTAGAGCACACAGGATTTTACAAGAGGCATCTCAACAAATGTCAGAAAAAAAGAGACAAATGTTTTTTCTTGAAATTTGGACTGCATTTTGCTGTTTTGGAGACTAGAGTAGGGCACAGGGGTAAAGGGTAAGGTAAGAGTCTGTGTTCAAAGAAAAGGCTTCCCTCAAAGTGATTACTAAATTCAGAGGCTTTCATTTGTAAATACCTAGCTTCAGATCCTTTGCAAAGCACTGATTTCCAGAAAGGGCTGACTACTCACTCACTTTCTAAACAGCAGGTCCTTCAAAAATAAATTAATTAGATAATGTCAGGAAATAACCGCGTGCGTCCAAAAGTCACCAGTCAATTCTGGAAAAAGAACACCTCTGTCTTACCGTGCAGTGGAGATCTCAGAACCCAGTGCCCTCTTTCTTTCTAAACTAATAAAAATAGTTAAGAAGACAAAAGAACAGCTGTTACCCAAAGGATGCCCTTTCTTTTACCCTCAATTTGAGGCAAAGAAAACCAGACTGTGAAACTGTGTGGCACTCTGCTCAGAGAACGAAACTTGGTCAGTGGTTTTTAAATCAATACAAATTTTCAGTCTAGCTTTAAAACTGGTACACAAAACAACCAGAAAGTCAGATTTGAAATGTAAAGAGCAGTTTTTCCACTCAGGAACACCATGTGTAAACAAATACACAGCAAATACTCACCCTATATAGTACCATGCACCTGACTTGACCACTCACTTGACTTCCCCCTATGCACTGTCTAAACACCTGCATGACCACACCACCCATTTCCCCTGTCACCCACTCCTCACCCTCCCTTCTCTGGGAACCACAGAAATATCTACCCACGCCTCAAACACAGCAAAACATTCAAACCATTACAAAAAGATTGTAAAAAAAAAAAAAGAAAAAAAGAAGAGAGAGAGAGAGGTGCACATTTGGTTTTGCATAGCTTTGAACCTGTGGGAGCTAATCACCATGGGTACAATCACACCACCCAAGGAAATGTTGCAGGTAAGAGTAGAAGCTTGAGAGCTTTCAAGAAACATATATAAACTTTCACCCTCCTCATAACCAACCAGGACATTATGGATGGAGGAGTGCTAAGAAGCAAAGAGAGGGCAGACAAATGCACCACAAAGGGCAATGGCATGCTCAAGATCTCACAGCAGCTCAGCTGTAGAGAAGGTGCCAGATATTCTGATTTCTAGTCAAAGAACATGGTATTTCAGACCACTCAGGATCACTCAAGTAACTGAAAAAACCCTTGTAGGTATCTCACCAGGAGAGACAAAAAGGCTCAGGGAAAAATCAAGAGAATAAAGGTGAAGAAAGACCTGGAAAGTACCTTTCTTTTTATTTTTTGGGGCACGAGTAGAACAAAGATATGGCGGGTATGAAATGTGCTAAAACAAGGTACCCATGAGAAACTAAGCTAGCACTTGAGAAAACAGAACATTTCAGAGCAGAGCCGCTGCCCAGAAAAAGGACTGAATCTAGCTAGAGAAAGGGAGAATACGCCTTAAACAACACTTATAATCCAATAGCTTCTAGGGCTAATGCTTAGGCAGCATGGATCAATGGTGTTGTGGCACATTCACATTTCAAGAGCCACTTTAGAGGCTGCAGCCATCCTGAGGATATTAAAAATGTCTGAAATCCCTGCTGATTCATGAAAGATGTAACCCTCCTACTATCCTGATTTCTAAGAATTTTTGCAACTAATTATGCTTATAGGTCCTTTCCTCCACCGTCACCCAAATAAATACCAGTTAAAAGTCAGTGGGGAAATGGCTGTTTTTGTTGAAATCAACTGGAGCATTATACAGTTAACTTCAAGAGAGTTGGGGTCTGGTTGAATGAGAAAACCAGAAGCCTAACCCACAGACTACCTACCTAGTAGTGAACCCAGCTGGATTAGCGTGTCCTCTTTCAGAGTTCATGCTAATGATTCATCTCCAAAAGGTCTGAAGACTCATGAAACTCCTACAGTCATATGGCCTCACTCATCCATATAGAGCAGAGCCATCTGACTAGATGATCCCGGCTGTGCTGCTGGACTAGCTTCCTGATACTATTAGCTGCACCTTTCTTTAATTGCCTTTGAGCAAGCTGGATAAAGTGTAGGGCAAAATCATGCCAAATTAGGCACCTGTGTTTTCTCCTAAGGCACACATGCTCTTCTCATGTGGTTGTGAGAAGGTGAGCCAGCACTGTCAGGTAGCAATGCCAGGTACAGGACCTCCCCTAGGCAAGCACCAGAGGTCCCTTCACAGCTTGTGTCTGGTTTAGACTTCATTTGCAGCATGGCTTGAACTGGCAGCTGTGACACTGGAAGCTGTGAACCTGCTCACCCAAATGCAGTGACCACAGGGAAGGGCAGCAGAGATGCAGTGATGGGAATATCAGTGTGGGATGAACAAGACTCAGGGGACTGGGACTGTACGTTGGTGTTGCGAGCTGACACTGAAGCACACGCTGCTCTACGCCTGGATGTCCCCCTAGGCCACATACCCAGACAATGCCCATTTCAGCCACACTTGAAAGTCAGAGGTGGAGGGTGAGGCTAAGCAGTAAAAAACCCCATAAATTAAAATTAAAATTAAAATTGGTATTTAAGACTAGTTAGGAAAGCATCTGCCCTAAATCATATCTTGTGAAAAGGTCCAGAGGAAGTGAAAAAGGAAGATTACAATAAAAACAGGATTTCCAAAACACTGCACATAGTGAACAAGGACCAAAGTATACATTTTCAGTCTTATAATTAAACTAAAACAACAACAAAAAAATCCCGTCAGTTCAACTTCTGCTGAATTCAGCCTTTGGATGGAAGTGTCCACATTTTTATGAGACAGAAAACTAAACCAAGGGCTCCTTCCCTGCAACGGGCATGATTTGATTAGTGTGTGAAACACAGGTAGAGTGAAGGTGATAAATTGCAATGTAAAAACCCAAAGGCTGAGGTGTCGGCTAACAGCTGTAAAATACTACTAGTTATTGACGTAGAGAGTGTCTCATGTTCACAGGAAGGACAAATAGTGACATGCAACCTTCTTCCTTTTTATTTTAAGAAAGCAGCCTTGTATTCTGACGCCTGCTTTAATACAAGTGGTATTATCAGTGCAGCACAGCTGGAGGAGACCTCAGGCAATCATCTAGTTTACAAACTAGAAGCAAATATGTGTAGACTATCCTTGACATATATCTGTCAAAAACCATAAGGGTAGGCCGTAATTTATCCTCAGGCTTCACTAAATTCACTGAAAATCATGAGATGCCATGCAAATATATTCAGAAAACCCCTTTAATTGCTTTTGAACTCATAGGTCTACCCTTTAACCACGTGCTTTCTTTGCAAACTGGAGGGGAAATGGACCTTCATTTAAAACGTGAGCTGATGGGCTTTGAGGACATAACCAGCTATGAGCATCACCAAATTGTTCGTTGACTCAGGGAACAGACACGCTCCTACACACCAGTTTATATGCTGCAAAACCAGGCCTTTGATTTACTCAGTTATGTGTGTATGACTGTGATTTACTCAGTCAACGAGTAAATCATAAACCCTGGTACACCGTGGTAGCAAGTGCTTGTGGAGTACTTCAGAACTCTGTACATTCATGCTCCGTGTTTTGATTTGAAGTGTTAGAACATAACACGAGTTAGCAATGTCTGCATTACCTGCCAGCCCTCTATGGTGGCTGCCTGCCAATGAGTTGCCCAAAAGACTTGTAACAGTGCCCAGTGTTCTTGTCTTTTATTTTTTGCCACAAGCATTTTTCTCCAGGTTGACAGATGACAATTGCCTGCAGTGTATTTCTAACACTTGCATATGAGCTGGCAAAAATTACTAGACTGACTCAATTCAGTACAGAAGTATTTCTTTTCCTTCCTTATTCAGCCACCAAGTGCACCCTCCACAATAATGTATGACAGAGCAAAAGGTGCTTACGATCAGAGTGGAAAATTTTTAAACCCAACCACTAAGAAGTCCTCAGAGGAAGAACAGAGTTTATATGGACAATGGACGTTTTTACACACACAGGAGTTAATGAGATGAATGACTATTTTGGTTGAAGCACTGCTTCTCAATAAATATTAAAGTATTACATGTCATGGATGTGTGCATTGATTTTATACAGTAGATCTTTATTTTTCTGAGGTACCAAAGTACTATTTAAGAAAATGGATAATTCCAAATAAATTCAGCATTCTCTCCCTCCAGCAATATCTACCACAATTATTTTTACAAAATATGACTTCTATCAAGTCAATCTTATCATTAGAATACTAAAAGCTCCTTTTATATCTAACAATCATCGTAAGCTTTTACCTGCCAAAAAAGACTTAATGAGTTACTTAAATTGGTAAAATAACTGTATAGGTATGTAACTCCAACAGTTTTTGACACCCAAAAAGGAGAAATACAAGGCTTCCCACTTTCACAACAAGAAAAGCAGCTCGGGAAGCACGGGAAACTTACAATGCTGAATTAGCTGGCAGCTACAGTGACAGTTTAACTGACAAAAGACAGCATTAACCTAAGGATACGACAGCCTGTAACTATTAACAAGGTTTGATTCATGTGGGTTTTTTTTCTTTTTAAAAAAAGAACTTTGCGTTTTACTGACCACAACGAAAACAGATTAGTCCTGCAGGTCACACAGCCACACTGTCTGTTTTACAGTTCTGCGCTCTCCCAGCGGCAAAGCCGGGCACGCCATTTTGAAGACATCTCCATGGGGAAGGTTACCTGGGCCCTACTCCAAAGGGAGCAATCCTCCACTGGCAGGACTTCAACATCATCACCCCAGAGAGAGGCAAGAGACAAAGGAGCGTTTGGAGAGAAGGGAGAAAGTTACAATTAGGAAAAAAAAAAATAAATCTTGAAGTGGTTGTTCTAAGCAGTGAACTTAATCCACTTATTTTCTAACACTGAGTTACTCATTTTCTCTTGCACCTGCAGCTTTTGTCTCTTAAGTGGACTCCGTGAATAAAGCAGCCTCACACCCAGTATCTGAACCCATTTAACAAGGACACTACTGTAAGCCTGCGGATAGGAAGTTGTGAAAATAAAAGCTCTGCACTGACATATACAGCTGAACTTGTAAATATTTATTTTGCTGTTAAGAACTTCAGTAATCAGTGCAATTCGGGGTTGATAGCAACTACTCTTATAAACTATTTCTAGATCTGCTCCTGGTGTGGTAGTGAGCAGATGAACGCATCTTCCACAAGACACGGACGGTACCTGATGCTGTGGCACACACTCGAACACCTCTGCATTTATAGCACTGGGAAACTTTAATAAAGCAGTTTATCACAGCTACTGTCAAGATAATTGGCTTGTGCTGCAATCTTCTAGGTTTTTGAATAGCAAAACCAGAAATGCGCTGTAAGTATTTTCTGAGAAGTTACCTAGTGCCGTATCACCCCCAAATGTAAGTGCACAGAGGAATTCTGTAATATGGGATCATTTCGTTTGGCACAACCTCCCTCCCATAAAAAAACCCAGGGTCTGCAAAGCGCCACATAGACATTAACACACCCAAGTGACAGGAACTCCCACCTCACTGGGAAGCACGCAGGTAAGCGGGCAAACGTCTGTGAAAAACCGTCTCTCTACATATTACGGAAACAACACGCAAACCCTCCCCACCCAACACCGTCCCAGCCG
>NW_010325123.1:0-2651 GCF_000700745.2 Antrostomus carolinensis | reverse complement strand
CTGACCACCCTGGTGAGCCAGGCAGGGTCCCAGCAGCAATTAAAGGGCTTAATGAGCTGAAGAACCAGTTTCTGCCCATGCTGGAGAGGGCACCCAGTGCTGGGGGGGTGCTTTGCCCCCCATCTGGCCATGACACCCACTGGGATGGGGGACACAGTGACTGGGGGGGACACAACGACTGGGGGGGGACACAAAGGGCAGCCGGTGCCACTATGGTGAGGAAAGAGAGACCATGTTCCCCACATCCCAGCTTGGAGGTCCCCAAGACCCCCTCCCCTTTGGTTCACACCCTCCTCTGCCACCCCAAGGCCTCAGTGGGGGTGAATAGGTGCTACTGGTATAGGGGTACCAGGAGGGATTGGGGGGGTCATATGTGCCATTCCCTGCTGTTCCCCCCCAGCCCCACAGCTGGCTCATCCCCTGCTCATCCCACCACTGTCTCCCCCCAGGCTCCCTTGGTGGGTACCAGTTTGGCCAGGAGATCACTCAGCAACCCCCAACCCAACCCAGAAAAACTCTGACCCAATGGTTTGAAGACCAAATTCCCACCCAAGCCTGATGGACGACAAAGATGGAGGAGAAACAAGGAGGATTCTCACCCGGGGAGGTTGGAAGGCAAATGCAGCCAGTAATGAACAATCTCAGAAGGATGCCAACATCAGGACATGGGTAGGGGGAGGAGACCAGAGCACAAGAAAACAATTAGGAAGGTGGTAATTACCAATCTAATGAGATATCAGGTTGAATCCTAAAAGCATCTAGATTCTTTCACAGCAAGATGGAGCTACTTCAGTATCCATCCTCTGGGGTATTCTCTCGGACAAAACATTTCCTTTCCCGCAAGACCAAAAGAAATTTGACAGGAGAAGAGGCTGGGTGGTGCAGCCTGTGGCTCTGAAACTGCCCAGCTCTCTCACCACCTGACCCATGATCTTGCAGAAACGCCCCAAACAGCAGTTTTATTTGGAGGGGAGACAAGCTGCTTGGGTCTTCTGAGGACGTGGAGACCCCAGTTCTCCTCATCTGAGAAGATCGTGGCCAGGAGAACGTGTCCTGCTTGGACGTGTGGGCAGGTCGGCCCCTGGAAAGGTAGGGAGGTGGGATGGGAACGTGGCCCAGGGAGCTGCTCACTCCTCCATGGAGGTCCCCACAGCCCCTCTCACCACTCCCATGTGCATCCTCCCTCAGGGTGCCTGGAGCCCCTCCAACCCCTCCAGCCCATCACCGGTGAGGCAGCCACCTCCCCAGCCCTCCCGTCACCCCCCCTGTCCCCAGCCCTCCTGTGTCACATCTCCAGGTCCCCTCTCCCTGAGACATCCTTTGGGGTCCCACTAACTCCTTGTCCACTCTGACCACAGCTGGGGACCACGTCCCAGCTCCTGCCATGGAGCTGAACCAGACATCCCCACCTCCCACATCACCCGTGCCAGAAACTGATGGAGACAACCAGTGCAGGGTAGAAGTCACCGACGTGGCCATAGATGGTGTCACGCTGCTCATCTGCCTCTGCGGGCTGGTGGGGAACGGGACCGTCCTCTGGCTCCTCGGCTTCCACATCCGCAGGAACCCCTTCACCGTCTACATCCTCAACCTGGCCGTCGCCGACTTCACCTTCCTCCTCTTCATGGTCACCTCAGCCCTCCTCTACATGATGGACAACATCTGCTCCACTGTGGTGTCCATGAGGTACCTGAGGTCTCTTTTCCTCCTCTCACTCTTTTCCTACAACATGGGCTTGTATCTCCTGACGGCCATCAGCATCGAGAGGTGTGTGTCCATCCTCTGCCCACTCTGGTACCGCTGCCGCCGTCCCCCGTGCTTGTCATCCGTGGTGTGTGCCCTGCTCTGGGCCCTCTCCATCGCTGTCATTGCTGCAGTGACTTCTCTGTGCCTGCTGCACGAGCACGAGCACTGCCGGGTGGCTCTCATCTCCATGTACGTCCTCAACTTCCTCATCTTTGCCCCACCCATGGTCATTTCCAATGTGATCCTGTTCTTTAAGGTTCTGTGTGGCTCCAAACAACGTCAACCCAGGAGGCTCTACATTGTTATCTTCCTCACTGTCCTTTACTTCCTCATCTTTGGGGTTCCTCTCAGCATCTGGAATTTCCTGCAGCAGTTCAGCTATGATGTCCTGTCCTCCCAGGTTGTTTTCCTGCTCGCCTGCATCAACAGCAGCATCAACCCCTTCATCTACTTCTTGGTGGGGAGCTGTCGGAGGCACTGCTCCTTGGTACCCCTCCAGGTCGCCTTCCGGAGGGTCTTTGAAGAGACGGTGGTCACTGTGATCTCCAGCTAAGAGCCCACTGTGGTCACACTGGCCACGCTGCCCACCTCAGCTTCATGCTCAGCTGCTCACCTTTGCTTCCAGCTGGACCCACAGGTCACCTTCCCATGGCTGTGTTTTGGGATGCATCCCATCCCTTATCCCATCCCCTTCCCCATCCTCATCCCCATCCTCATTGCATCCCCATTCCAACCCAATCCCAATCAAACCCCATCCCCGTCCTCATCCCTGTGCTCCTCCCCATCTCCATCCCAACCCAATCACAACCTAATCCCATCCCCATCCACATCCCCATCTCCATCCCATCTCCATGTCCAACCCCAACCCTATCCCATTGCATCACCATCCCATCCCCATCCCATCC
>NW_010325122.1:0-2088 GCF_000700745.2 Antrostomus carolinensis | reverse complement strand
TTAAATTTTTATTATTTTATATTTTATTTTAATTGTTTATATTTTTTATTTCATTTTTATTTGGCCCTGTGCTTCTTTTTCTAAACCACAGCTCCTTCATCCTTTGAATTCCCTTGAGGAGCAGGATGCCCTGGGGCTGGATGGACTTGGGTTCCCCCTGGTTTTCTATTTCCAAGGGATATTTGCAGGAGAATGAGTCACAGTGGAACATTTTTTGTGTCGGGATTCCTGTGCCAAAATGAAATGGCCTTATTTTGTAGAATGAATGTGAAGAAAGAGGAGATCCTTATTTTGTAGGAATTAAAAGAAAGAGGAGAACCTTATTTTGTAGGAATTAAAGTGAAGAAAGAGGAGATCTTTATTTTGTAGTAATTAAAAGAAAGGGGAGAACCTTATTTTTTAGGAATTAAAGAGGAGATCCTTGTTTTGTAGGAATTAAAGTGAAGAAAGAGGAGATCTTTATTTTGTAGGAATTAAAAGAAAGAGGAGAACCTTATTTTTTAGGAATTAAGGGAAAAAAAAAGAGGAGAACCTTATTTTGTAGGAATTAAAGTGAAGAAAGAGGAGATCTTTATTTTGTAGTAATTAAAAGAAAGGGGAGAACCTTATTTTTTAGGAATTAAAGAGGAGATCCTTGTTTTGTAGGAATTAAAGTGAAGAAAGAGGAGATCTTTATTTTGTAGTAATTAAAAGAAAGGGGAGAACCTTATTTTTTAGGAATTAAAGAGGAGATCCTTGTTTTGTAGGAATTAAAGTGAAGAAAGAGGAGATCTTTATTTTGTAGTAATTAAAAGAAAGGGGAGAACCTTATTTTTTAGGAATTAAAGAGGAGATCCTTGTTTTGTAGGAATTAAAGTGAAGAAAGAGGAGATCTTTATTTTGTAGTAATTAAAAGAAAGGGGAGAACCTTATTTTTTAGGAATTAAAGAAAGAGGAGATCCTTGTTTTGTAGGAATTAAAGTGAAGAAAGAGGAGATCTTTATTTTGTAGTAATTAAAAGAAAGGGGAGAACCTTATTTTTTAGGAATTAAAGAAAGAGGAGATCCTTGTTTTGTAGGAATTAAAGTGAAGAAAGAGGAGATCTTTATTTTGTAGTAATTAAAAGAAAGGGGAGAACCTTATTTTTTAGGAATTAAAGAAAGAGGAGATCCTTGTTTTGTAGGAATTAAAGTGAAGAAAGAGGAGATCTTTATTTTGTAGTAATTAAAAGAAAGGGGAGAACCTTATTTTTTAGGAATTAAAGAAAGAGGAGATCCTTGTTTTGTAGGAATTAAAGTGAAGAAAGAGGAGATCTTTATTTTGTAGGAATTAAAAGAAAGAGGAGAACCTTATTTTGTAGGAATTAAAGTGAAGAAAGAGGAGATCTTTATTTTGTAGTAATTAAAAGAAAGGGGAGAACCTTATTTTTTAGGAATTAAAGAAAGAGGAGATCCTTGTTTTGTAGGAATTAAAGTGAAGAAAGAGGAGATCTTTATTTTGTAGTAATTAAAAGAAAGGGGAGAACCTTATTTTTTAGGAATTAAAGAAAGAGGAGATCCTTGTTTTGTAGGAATTAAGGAGAAGAAAGAGGAGATCCTTGTTTTGTAGGAATTAAGGAGAAGAAAGAGGAGATCCTTGTTTTGTAGGAATTAAGGAGAAGAAAGAGGAGATCCTTGTTTTTTAGGAATTAAGGAGAAGAAAGAGGAGATTGTGGCTGGTCCTACCTTGCGTTGAAGGCAATCGTCTGACCGTGGTCTTGACCTGGGATGTGTAGATGGACCTTCCTTGTCTGCTGTGCAACATTGGGACACTTGTTGCCTTTTCTTGCAGCTTTTGGCCATTCCTTGCTTGATTTTTTTGGAATGAAACCTCCTGTTTTCTTGGTTATGGGTGGCCACGAGCAGAACGTGGCACAGCGGCGATGTCCTACCGTGCATGAAGACATGGAGCTGTTCAGCTCATTCCAAGACACCAGTTTTTGTCTTAATACTTGTCCTGGTTTTTTAGCTCGGACAGATTTAGGTTTCATTTGGGGTTTGGGTTCAGCTGGGATTTGTCGTGAGAAAAACATTGAATATCACACCGATGTTTTCATTTGTCACTGGAAGT
>NW_010325121.1:40896-61579 GCF_000700745.2 Antrostomus carolinensis | reverse complement strand
ATCATCTAATCCACACTTCCTTAATTTGTCAAATAAAGCTGAATCATGTAAAACACCATATGAAAGGGATCGTAGCTTTAGGCAGCTTACTGTGAGACCATGAATCACAAGGCACAACTTCAGGGACTTTTGCAGGGTGCAATCCTACTTGCTTTTAGAAGTGTTATTATATTCCATCTGAAACCAGTTTATGCAAGAAACATGTCTTAGCATTTTCCTTGTTTTGTTAAATCGTCAATTGAGATGCACTAATTTATTTTAATTTGATTTTTTAAACTTTATTATTGCTTTGTTTTTCTCTTCTTTTAATCTTTCTTACAGTTTTTTCCCCCTTTTGCTGCATGCAAATATTGACTCTTCATTAATACAAATTAGCCATTTTTAGCACTATGCCTTTCATTCAAGCACGTGTTTAAGATAAAAAAAAATCTCCTTTTAAACATTTAGCTACATAGATGACCACATGAGCCTTTATCTTGCAGGTTTTAAGCAAAAAAGAATCCCCTTTCCCCTGCGAAACTGAAAAGGAAGCATCTTACAATAGCAAACTTTGAAATATAAGGAAATTATAAAAATTGTAAATCTTGTAAAGTTATTTTCTGAAATGTTACTGTAAAAAACAAGAATAGCACATTTAAGTATTAAATAGAATATAAGAAAATGACCAATAGCTTTTTCTTCAATGCTTCCATACCTACAAATAGTCAACAAATGAATGGGATTTTTTTTCTTTTTCTTTGCAAGTAATATTTAAGACCAACAAGATAACATTCATAATAAAAAATTCAATATAAAGTTTTAGGTAATTTTAACCTTTAGATATCATCTCTGAATTAAAACACTGTCAGAATGCATTCCTCAAATCCCAGAAGCTCATATAAGAAAATTTATTAGGAAGGACATGTGAATAAAAATATAAAATGAAATTATTCTGTTCTCATAATTCATAGATCTACAGATTTTTAAAATTATGCAAAAACTATATTTCTACATTAAGGTTATATCCTTGAAAACACCCCTAAGCCATAAATTTCCATACAAGAGGTTTATATCATATGATCATATCATATGATATGGCTTTTGTAATATTTATAATTTGAGACAAACTTTCAGATAAAATCTGTCCAAACATCTGTTAAACTTAATCTCTTGTGTGTTGCAAGAAAGGTTTTTTGTTTTCTCATGTTATACTTTTGTTGATAACATCAAGCAGGAAATGCAATTGAATTGTTGCACATGGGAAATTAATTTGCTGTATGAAATTTTGCTTTACTAAATTGTGTCAGGCCACTGGACTTCAAAGGATATCAAGTGAAGTTCAAATTGCTACAGGTGCTTTCTAAGGCAAAATGTATATTAGGACAAAGTTGTTTAGCTCTGTGGTAATGGCATTTGCTGAAATATGCCTCCTTGTTGCAAGAATGTTTCAACTTTTATTACATGTTTAATGTGCAAGAAAATATTTTTTAAAAACAACCACACAAACAAAACGAAACAAAACAAACCTATACAACATAACCAAGCTCTATCCTAATGCTGAGAAGTGAATAGTGCACTCTCGTCTTTCTGTGACCTAAACAGACAGGAAAACTCGGATTACTATTTTCTTTCTGATATTATTTCTGCATCTGATTTAACACAACTAGGAATTCATTGATTGTAACTCATTAAGTTGATGACTCTTGAATCTAATAATGATGATTTAAATCACATTGTAAAAGACTTTTTTTGCTGATCATTTTAGACTGTTTCTTCTATCTTTCTACATGCATAGAGAAAATTATGTTCCCTTTCTGGCTGGAATTTTATCTCTTTTTTGTCAACACATCAAGTACCTATTAAAATTCTATTTTTCACTTATGGTGGTTTATAATAAAACTGTGTAAATAACAGTTTTTCTCTTTGTAGGCAATTACAAAAAATCTTAAATGTCATTGTATTAAACAAATTGCTTAGCTTCAGATTTGAGCTATGGGGTTTTTTTTAGCCTGATTAAAGAAAGACTTCAAAATGGAAAATTAGTATTTTGACTTGTTAAGTTTCCTTCCATATAAATAATCAAGTGATAACTGATTAATGAAAGATATGTTTTGGCAATAGATAGCATGTATTCATTGCCCCATTATATGGATAGCTCTAATTAGCATAAACAAACTGTAGCACATTTAAAACTTGAAAATATGAAACAAATTAGAATTTTATTTCAATATTCAAGTTAATGAATGTAATTCTCTAATTTACTCTCAACATTTGACATTTAATCTAGTAATTAGCTACAAAATAATATTAAATCTCTATTGGTGGAGAATTTGTGGGAAATTTCAACCCTAACTATTCTAGAATTTGTTTTGAAGAAGGAGATAAGGAGTGATTGTAATTTTACATGTGTTCATCACATTGCATTAGATCAGCAGAACCAATATCACATTCAACATTAGTATTCACGCTTAAAGTTAAGCATATTTTATTCCAGATTTATTGGATGTCAAATCCAACTGGAAAGAATGCTAATAACTGTTCAGGTATTGTCTCACTGAGAATAATGCTGTTTTGAAGAACTTGAATTGGCCATTTCTATGGAGATGTTTGGAGGCCGTCATTAAGACATTAAAAAAAAAAAACAAAACAAAACAAAAAAAACCCAACAAAACTTTCCCTAGACTCAGTTTCTTCCTAAACACAAAACAAAACAAAACAAAAAAACAACAAAAATTTCCCTAGACTCAGTTTCTTCCTAAACTCTTCACTGAAATGGATAGGTGGAAAGAAAATGTACTATTTACTAAAGCATAGTACAACGTCTTATTGGAATTGAATACTGCTCTAATGGAGCCTGTAACTTCCATGATGCTGAGTAGATAAACTCAGGTAGAGCAGTGAGACTTATAAATTCCTTGATATCAGCAAGTTTTATAAACATATATTCCATTCTGGGCTATTGTCAAGCTGATTATCAATGTATGTTTGTAACAGACACTCCAAGTTCTTCAGCTTTCTAAGAGCTAATAGATTTTCTTTATAAACTGCATATCTATTGTAGTCTATCTGGGTTAGCGTCATCAAAATATTAATCAATGCTAAAGGTTTTATTATATTTCAAGAATCTCTGAGTGTTCATATAAACATGTCAGTTGGACTATATCCTCTGACATGAACTTTTTGGTCCAGACTTAAATACATCATAATTTTTTTAGCACTTATGAACAGTTGCTTGAGTTTCCTCTTTAATGTGCATTTCTTTTTCACCTGTGAAACTTGTTTGTGCTCTACGCTACTGTTGTAATTGGCATGTTGAGCTACACTTGCAGTAGGTTGGGCCATTTTGGTACAGCCAAACATTAAAAACACAGCCAATTTCCAGACTGTTAAAAGCATTTTCAGCCAATACATACCTTACCACAAGTGATTTTTCTCCCAAGGGCTGAGGAAATTCCGCTCAATGGGTAGTTCTTTCTACAGAATGAAAGACTGAGCTGGACTTGTTCAGTCCCCAGGTTCAGAGATGGTTCATGTCTTGTTGATAGTGGGATCCAGATACACCTTAAATTTATAAACCTCACAAAAATAAATCTTTATTTGTTTTTCTACATAGCACAGATATAAAAGGACATACTGCAACTAATGACATGCACCAAGTTTCCATAGGTTTTTCATTTGTTTGTTTGTTTGTTTGTTTTAAACTGATGTTCAAATGCAATACAGAGTTCTTTTGCATTGTGAGGGTAGTGAGACATTGGAACAGGTTGCCCAAGGAAGTTGTGGATTCCCCCTCCCTGGAGTTGTTTAAGGCCTTGTTGGATGAGGCTTTGACCAACTTGGTCTAGTGAAAGTTGTCCCTGTTGATGGCAGGGGGGTTGGAAATAGATGATCAAGGTACCTTCCAACCCAAACCATTCTATGATTCTATGATTCTATGAAATATCCTTATTTTACCAGTGTTATCTTGATAACGAGCAACCTATACTTTTCTTCTCTTGTATGATATTTTTCCTTTTCTCTTGTGTTATTAAAGTACACATGCACCCACCTATGTATTCAGGTAGGTTCTAATTTGCTGCACTATTTTCTGTTGTGATTCCTACCAGCTAAAAAAGATAAAGGAGCAGTCACTGACCATGATACCTTATTGGTTTTAGTTTGGTAATATATCCTGATTCAGTTTTGTAAAACTCGCTGCTTTGTTTATCTCAGGTATTCTAGTCTCTCTCCCCACTTGTGAAAACCTTTTGAAGCAATGAAGTCTTGCCACACTCATGTGTCTATGGTTTTCACATCAGCCTCTTTGAAAGTCTCTTGAGATCACTTTACTCTTTTCTAGCAAAAAATGGGTTTGGAGGAATGTTTTGCTTCAGTTAGTTTTCAGTGATAGGAAATTAAATGAGTTCTTTGAGATCTAATACAGACACTAACATAGGACTTCCCTCCCCTGCCTCCCCAAGGAGTATCTCTTATGAGGAAAACTAATTTCCCTTCCAATCTCTAGTGGTTTTGTTCAAAAATCTCTCTCCGTATTGGTATTTTTTTAGGAATCTCACAATCCCTGGAGCTTTCTTAGTCAATCAATCCAAGTTTCAAATAATCCAGCTAATGCTCTGTGACTACTACCTATCACAGTATCTGTAAATACCTCCTGCCTGTCTTGTGCTTCAAGATATTTGAAGCACCTGCTTGTTATTATTTGTAGCCTATAAGCAATTTGGGACAAGGTCAATTTTCCTTCTTTTTTTTTTTTTTTTTCCTGTGTAATTTCACATGGATTGGGTTGGAGTTTCTGCCATACACAATTTAAATTCAGTCATATATAAGGAAATAATGCTCAGTGCTGCACTGAACATTATTTTCTTATATATACATTGTATAAATATATACATGTACACACATATATAATGTATTAGCTTAGTGAGATATTTTAAGGTAGGGATGGCTATTATTTCATTCAATGTTTGATGCTATCTCAGAATGCCATACTAGAATAAAGAAAATTAAAGCAGAAATGAGCATTAAATGGGAGTTCACTCTATATACTGTGATGGTGTGCTTCTTCCCCTCCGACCTAATCTTTATTTTCTGTAACCTTGTTTAAACGATAACCACCAGTGGTGATCATAATGGATGCTATTGTGGTCATGCTAGATGCATCCAGATCAGGGGATACTGATAACAACACAATAGCCAAGAGCTATCTTGTGCAACTTGCTCCAACAGCGAGGGGCTTGCTAAGTATGTACTGACCAAAATATGGCTAGTACACAAATATGACTATAGGTCAATCATCTTACTCCATAAATAGCCGACAGCTCAGTGCGCATTTAGCTCTCCTGAAAGGACAACAGGTGGGATGACCCTCAAGGTTACTCCTCGAGGCTGAGAGACTGCTTACAGCAACAGATCCTTGGTAAGTGACCAATAACATGCTAAACTGCAAAATCTTAGCCAAGTGATATAAAGGAGTGATTGCACACATATAATCCTTTCGATATAAACTGCTGATCAAGCCTGGGACTAGGACTGGATCTAGCCACACCTAGACTCCTCTCTGAGTAAGAGTTTAGAGAGCAAGGGGGTCCTTTTCCAAAACCTTGTGACTCAATGGGAGGGTCTCCCTGACAGTTTTGTCTGATCCTGTCCTCTATGCAGTAAATAATCAAGTGAACATCACCATCAAATCCTGTTAAATTAATGTCTCATTAACCTTTCAACTTTGTTAATTCACTATTTTTATATCAATAAATAGATATTAATTATATCTCTCTTACAAGTGAAGTGTATAACTCACTCAGAGCCCTTCTCTGACCCTCTTCTTCCCTCTCCCCACCCACCTGTGACATATACATACATACATATATATATATATATTCCATCATGCAGTTTTAAAAATATATATTATTGGTCAACAGAGTAGCTTTTTACTGGTATAAATTGAAATGAGAATGTTTCCCTTCCCCAGGAACTTTTGTTACACAATTAAATATACAAATTTGTCAAAATGAGCAGTTTGAAATGTATGGATTACTGTATTATTAAGTATTTCAGATATCAAAACTTTTTTTTTTACGAAAGCTTTCTGACTTTAGATGTGTTTAATTTTTTTCACTGTACAAAATAAAAAGGTAGCCCCTTTCATAAACAGATGGTTAGACCATAGTACACAATAGCTTTGCAAACTGTCCCACTACACTAGTCTGTTAAAATCTTAATCATTAAGCTTATCAATTATAAGAACGTTTCGGGTTTTTGTTTTGTTTTGTTTTGTTTAATTTGGATGTGTTTGGGGGTTTTTTTGTTGGTGGCTTTTGTTTTGGTTTGTTTTTTTTCCCAGACTCACAGTCACAGTTTGTCTTTTTAGTAAATGCATTTTCTCTTTTGGAAAACTGACAAGGAATACATCCCTGGTACCTCATGGCTGTTATCATTTCACTTTTACAGATGATAGATTTTCTTCTAAATATTCTCAAGGGTGATCTTCGCTGTCAGTATCTACCTTGTGCTCATCTTCTAAATTTGGACATAGCTGATAGAAATTTCCAGTGTCTTGACTAGGATGAGTTTTTTAACCCACTTAGATAAAAATTCAACTAGTTTCTGAAAATATTGTGAACTAGGTGCTTTGTGTGATTCAACTGTGAAAAAAGCAAAACCAGGACACTAGGGAATAATTGAATAAACTACACCTAGGCTTATTCATTATTTTCGGGAAAGAAGGGGGAGATAGAAAAGTGGAAAAAAATCTCTTCAGTCAAACAGAGTGAAAGGACATGTATTAAAATTTATTTTTCTTCTCAGATAAAGAGATGTTCTTTAGAATTTACATTTGCAGTGTTTGTCTCTAGTGAATACTTTTATACAATTAGGAAAGTGAAATGATGGAGGGAACTTTGTCATGTAATTTTAGTAGAAATTCAACTTTAAACAATATGCAACCCTTTTTCTATTAGTCTACTTCCATTTTAAAAAATGAGAGTGTGTTGAAAATATGTATTTCTGCTTGTAAGATGATTTAAAATGCAAAACCCCTAGCATTTCAAGCTTAAAAAAGTTTATATTTGTATTAGTTTGATTTTCAGCGAAAAAAGACTGTCACACTTAGCAAATATTTCTATTTTGCTAGAAAAGCTTTCTCATAAAATGCAGTAGAAAATTTGATCTTCATAGAATATGGAGAAAAGCCTAGAGATGCAGGTAAGTAAATTTGAAACCCTAAATAAAATTACTTTTCTTTAATGGAGGTACAGTACAGAGAGTATAACTAATACCTATATACACATGTCAGAAGGAACCCTCTAGACTGGTATACTAGCTAAAGTAAGAAACCTTGGATCCTGGTACTGAAAGATTAATTCACTGAGGATGGTTCCTTTGAAGTAAATTTGTGGACCCAGTCTCGGAAATGTTTTCTTTCTGGCATTGTTCTATTGGTGATGTGAAAGCAGAACCCAAGTGAGATGGCAATGACCATACAGAGTCGGTAGTTCTTGCAACGTTACACGGGCGAACAGGAAAAAAAAAAAAAAAAAAAAAAAAAAAAAAAGAAGACTTCACAAGAGCAGAATTCACCAAGTGAGAAGACAAGTGGAGAAGTTTCCATGGAAAACATGGAAAATACATAGAAAAAAAGACTTCAGGCCAGTTGGGAATTTTTTAAAAAGCATTAAGAGCACAAGCGCAAACTATTTCAACCAGCATAAAACTAGGATGGTGACAATAGATCAGTTGGGCTGGTTGTGAAATCCTGCAAAATGGAAAAATACTGTAAATTTAAGCTGGAGAGATGACAAAGTGTAAATGAATTCCATAAACTTTGTTAAGTCAAGTTATGTAATAAATGATGAGCAAAGCATATTTCCAGTGGCTTGGTAATATCGAAATTGCTTCTTTACAAAAATCTCTAGAAATGGAAGACAAGTCGGTTTGCTATTCAGCAGAAAAGGAAAGATGGTGCTGAGAAGACAGCATGTTTAATGTCTTTTTAATTCGGTTTTCCCAAAATAAGACATCTGTGATTAGCTGGCTAGCAGTATCAAGGACAGAGTGGTAAAACAGGGAAACAGCAGTTTAGAGTGCTTGCATAAATTAGATGTTTTCAAATCAGTCGTGTCTGGTGAAATTCACACAGGAGTATGTAGAAAATAGATCCATTTTCTTTGGGAAACTATAAAGAAAAGGAAAAGATTCTAACAGACCAGAAAAAAAGAAGCATTATGCCTATATTAGGAGGAAGTACATGAGGAATACAGGCAGTTGTTATAATTAAATGAAATAATTTGCAAACACTTAGATGTCAAGAAAGAGATAATAACCAGTTACATAGATTTTTCAGGAATAAATAAGATCAAAATATCCATTGTTGTAATTTTCAAACTAAAATAAAGAGTATCAAATATTATAAACCTTTGTTGATACGTGTGAAGTAGCAAATGTCTCAGTAAGTAACACAGGGAGATTAAACTATTTCAGATGGGAGAAGAAGGCTTTGTTCTTGTAGTTACCAATTGTCAAACCAAAAAAAAAGTACTGAGTAGGATCCAGAGGTTCTTTCTAGGTCTGGTATTATTTTATATTTTCATGAGCAACTTGGATGAAGGAACAGAAAGTGTGCTTGTTAATTTGCAGACAATCTCACCTGGTATGGACTTCAAACATGTTAAATATAAGAATTAAAATGCTAAATGATCTCAACAAATTGGAGAAATGATCAAAAGAAGCAGGCCACAGTCCAGCAAGGTAAAATGAAAAATTCTTTATTTAGGTGCAAAAAATCAGCTACATAAATCCAAGATGAAAAATGGCTGTCCAGGTGCAATTCTGCTGTAAACAGTTGTGATTAAAATGGATGAAAAGGTGAATACTGACCAACATTGTCATGAAGTGATAAGAAAGATAAAACACCAAGTGGAGAAGTATAAGCAGGTTTGTAATGTGTGTAATTCTGCAGTGCTAGGTACTAGTAAATCCTGCACAGATATTCTACATCAAGTTTTGGGCACCAGAATTTAAGAATCTGAACCAGTGGCAGAGTCAAGAAAAGAGGATTTAAAGTTATCAGATGCTTAGAAAACATTATCCATACAGAAATACGGAAGGAGCTAAAGGTGTCTGATCCAGAGGAGATCAGACATGGTCACAGTTTTCATGTTTGGAAGAGGATTTAAAAAGAAAGTGCACTAATTCTTCCCAATGTCTAGAGAAAAAAATGACATTTAATTTAAATTTTGGAAAAAATTCATTTTTTTTTCTACTATCAACCTGAAGTCTCAAAACAAAAAAACCCAAAACATATTCACATCCTCTGTAAGCCACCTCTGCTTTTGAATCATTGTCTTTTATTGTCTATCACCATAAGAAAGCATTTACAAAATTCCAGTGTGGAATAATCTTTTACTTTACTATCATGAAGGTATAAATCTTACTATCAAGAGAACACCTAAAAAACCCAGTCTGATACCATAAATGCTTATCTGAGGTTTTGCGTTAGTAAGAACCTCTACAAAACTTGTGGAAAAGCTGAAGAATTCCAGATTTGAATACTTGCCATTTTATTTTGGTGTTATTGTATCTGAATATTAAGACTTTTTAATACAAGAGTCCTTTTCTGCATGTAAAAACACCTGTAAAAGTTCAAAACTACCATTAAGTAGAAAATATCTCAAAAAAAGGTTAGTTTGATTTAGCTTAGCATGCTAAAACATTCCAATATTCAATAATTTTATTACTATTTCATAAATTATCTTTATTAAGGGCTAAATGATGTAGAAGTAAAGAAGTAATTTTTATTTTTTCCTACCTCAGAACATAGCTTTGAATTAAGTGTGCTATTCCATTTTCTATTAAGCTTCTGTATTTGGGACAATGCAAAGTCATAGCATTAACTGGCTGCTAATGAAACCTGGTTTTGGTGTCACGCTCTGTGGCTGACTTCTGTGATGGTCATGTAGTCACTATAACATTCATAGGTTCTGGCAAAACAGGGCAGTAAATGTTTATTATGCAGAGGAAACACACCAGTGAAACTGTCCACTCAATCTAGCTACATTTGTATACAAAATTAAATCAGAGATGCTTGTTTTTGAAGCTTTTGAAAACTGTGTCTTGCTTGCATCTCAAGCTAAGCCCTTAGCTGTAGGTTTAAGTCAATGTTCATTATCAGACAGAGAACTAGCTTCATTAGTGAAAGCATGCAGCCATCCTAAGTGCTATCCTTGTTCTTCTGAGACTGATGATATGCCCCATCTGGTTCCTTTTCCTCATTCTAACTCATGGTGCACAAGCATGTATCCAGGGGTACATACTGGGAAAGGTGCAAAAAACAGGATGTCAGTACAAGTTCCGAGAACAGTGCCCAGAGATGCTATAGCAATGGTTGAACAAAGGAATGGGTGTAGGTGACAAGGTTTTGGTAGCAGGTGCTCCAGGCACTGAAGGAGTGACTTTCCTACACCCTGCAGAAGTTTTGGAAGAGATCATGGTGGAGCAGGTATTTCCCTGCAGCTCGTGAAGGACCTTATGCTAGAGCAGGGGGAAAGTGTGAGGAGGAAGGAGCTACAGAGAGGAACTGTTATGGACTGAATGCAACTTCTAATGCCTTACGTCCTCTGCACCACTTGGGATTTAAGGGAAAGGAAGAGGAGCTGAGAAGGAAAGAGTTGAGTCTTGGGAGAGAAGTGTGTGTGGGGAAGGTAGTTTTGTTTTTGCCTTTGTTTCTCACTAGCCTACTCTGTTTTAATTGTCAATAAATTAAATTAATTTTCCCCAAGTGTTTTGCTTATGATGGGGGGTTTTTTGTTGGTTTTTTTTTTTGTGTTTTTTTAATGTCTTTCTCTCTATCCACAAGCTTTTCTATCTATTTTTACCCCTGTCCTGCTGAGGAGAGGGAGTGAGAGAAAGGGTGGGGTGGCATCTGTCTGTTGGCAAAGATGCCACCACAGTATCATTTCACCTGTGCTACATTTCCTTCAAGCCTAATAGATCGAGGCAACTAAGTGTTTTTTATGGCCTTAAGACATTTTTTGTTTGGAAAATAGTATTTTCCTGCTTTTTTTATGTGTTAAAATGTTTTTCATGGACAATTGTAATGCATAATTTACTTCCACAGTGTTTTATTTCATTTCTTTATTCACTGATTGCCCTTTAAAATGAGAAGAATAACAGCAGAGAGTTTATTTGGTCTCATGACGATTTTAAGGCTATACTAAAGAGAAGAACTGGGCAAAAATATATTCAGGCCCAAGACAAGGACAGGAATTACAACAGAAAATGGATATGACATTATGTCTTTCTCCTTGTCCTCATAATGTTATCTTATTGTTAATTTCTGGTGCATCAGAAATTAAAGCGAAGTGCAGGTAACTTACTTGTGGTGGTTGTATTCAGTCCACTAGAACAGTGCATTCTGAATCTTTTTGAACATTTTGTGGGTATATGGTACCTTATTATTATTGGGGGTTGGGGGTAGTGAGCACCAATAAAGAACAAGAAAACTAATTAATGAAAGTTGAAATATCTACAAGGAAAATGCCAAATCCTCTGTCATGTTATCACTAGAGTCTCACTACGTTTAGCTGGTGAAGTGTGAAATTCCGTAATGTTCATTTTAAAAGCTACCTTTTGACAGCTTATTGCAGAGAGAGAGTTTTCAAGGGACCTGCTCCCCATGGAGGGTGAATGATTGAATTTTTTGATGGACTGAAATAGAAGGTAGGAGTTAACCATCTCTAACCTCCATGGACCTCTTACAGTGAAGCTGGAATATCAAAATATGTTGTTCTCAAATACACCTGAATTTATGTAAAAATTAAAGGAAAATGTTTCAGACTTTGTTTTGTGTTACTCAAATAAGTCTAGTGAGTCTGAAGTGATATGAAAACTGTTCTTCTTTGCCTATTAAAGAATGTCTTCTCAAAGTAAAACTGTATTTAAATTTTTTGAAATATTTGTTAATCTCTTTTTCCCTTTTCAGACTTAATGGTGAGTTGAAGCACAGCTGATGGTTTTACAGGCAAGCCATAGTGTTTGGAGAAGAAAAGGGCGGCAGGGGCGGGGGTTGGGGGGGAAGTCAATTATTTCCTAGGAATGTTGCAGCAAATGTACCAAGACAGGTCAAAAAGTCATCTTGTCCACCTGCTCCCAGTCTGTTCAGACTGTAGATAAAGCATAGTTCTATGTGTTTATGTAATTAATTCGACACAGTTAACTTTGAGTGCCCTAAAAAAGGCTTTGACCTTATTAAATTGAAAATTCAGTTTGACAACCTTATTTCTGCTATGGGCAAGGACAGTTTAAGTCATGACAGATAAGGGATGAAAAACCTCCTGAATTGACTTGACATAAATCATAAATGCATCTGCCAGAATGTTCTTTTTGACACCATCATCGTTATGAAGGTTTTGATCACTATAAAGGTGCAATCACTGTATGAGACATGTTTTACAACGGCTGTGACATCTTCCATTCTGGAAACGGCAAGAGGAAAATACTGTTGGCAGTATTCAAAAAACCAGCAGTCTCTTCCTGTTTCTCTAGCAGTTAGTCATCATAATAACACAACCACTGTGGCTTCATTGGATTTTATTTTAATACAGTAGACTATGTCTGTCTCTCTGATTATTCCAGAATTGCATTAAAGGTTATACTAAATTCTGCAAATAGGTTTTGCAAGAGTATTACATGTTATCCAGAGAAAGCAGATTCAATCAAAATAAATTTATTCTTCAATCTAGGACTTGAAGGGAGATAGAACAGGGTCATTATTCTGATACATGGTATTGAATATCTGGAATATAAAATAATGGCCCAGTCCAAGTCAAGGAGTCTCATTACACAAAATAGGCAACAAGTTTTGGGCAGATATTGGTAAGAAATATAAATATCTTATTTATATTTATAAAGCATAAATCACATTCTTTCAGTTTAATACTATCTCTGTGATCATGCATAGCATTTTTGTAATAACTTTGCCAAAGTTTTTTGTGTAAGTTTGAATTCAGCAGGTATAAAAAGTATGTTAGAAGTAGCAAATACTAAGATCACTATCCATTAATATCTTTTTTTCCATTTATACACATTTCTCAACATTTGTATCCTACTTCCTTAGGGCAATAAATGCATATTGAATGCTTTTCTCACAAAAATCTCTTTCAGGCTTTCTTAGATAGTGTGAAAGTGTATTTATTTACAATCCAATTTGATGATCTTAAAGGTCTTTTCAAAATAAAATGATTCTACAATACTATGATTCTATTTACAAGTCTACCTGTGGGCGTTGTACATGAATTTGTTTTGAAGCTTCAGAATAAAAGCTTTATTTGAGATATGCTGAGTTATCAACTAGTTAGATGCACAATAATCTGAAATGTTTTTTTCCATTTTTAAAGATGACGTCTAAGCTTCCTTTTAATCCAAGTAGTCTGGGATATGAAGGTTGCAAGCAGGCTATGCTGCCATGACTGAGGTGGTGGAGTTCAGGATCCTGAAGGGAGAGAAGAAGGTAAGCCGTAGGATCACAGCCCTGGACTTCAAAAGATAAAACCTTGTCCTGTTCAGGGACTTTCTTCTAAGAAACCCATGGAATGATTGAGGACTACAAGGAAGCAAATGTCTGTCCTACCTTCATAAAGAGCAGGAAGGAGGATCTGGGGAACTGCAGGCTGGTCAGCCTCATCTCAGTTCCAGGGAAGGTGATGGAATAAATAATTCTAATGGTCTTTCCCAAACATAAAAAGGACAAGAAGGTGATTTGGCATAGTCAGGATGGATTTATGAAGAGGAAATCATGCTTCACCAGCCTAACAGACTTCTACAATTAAATTACTATCTCAGTAAATGAGGGGAGAGCAGTGAGTGTTATCTTCTCTTCTGCAAGACTTTTGACACTGTATTGTCACCAGCTTGTCTGGTAGGCTGGTAGAATGGTCTAGACCTCTATGATACTTGTGTTCAAGGACAGTGTAGTAATGAAAACTTTCTCAGTCTCCTGCTCTTCTTATTGTTACTCCTCATGATCAGGGTAATTGCAATTTGAATTAATGGCATCATTGTTGCATACAACTTTGTTATTGCACACCTTTTTGGCTATTATAATAGTTTGCAATAGAAGAATGTGAAAAAAAAAATATGGCTTTAGCTCTGTAAGTTCAGTCAGGAGACAGAGAAAGAGGAAAAGAAGCTGAGAAAGAAATGCAGATTGATATCAGAGCAAATAATGAGTGTCTGTCTGGAGTTTTGACGGACAGTTTTCCATCTGTCTTTTTATTTCTATTTTTAATGCATCTGGCTGATATTTTCAACTACCTACAAATCACATATATCTTAAGATCTACAACAGTTACCCGTATACGGCTTCAAAACAGATCTGTCCTGTTCTTCAATCAGGATTTATAAGTAAGGTTACCTCACACAGATGATATATTTTGGGTTTAAAACAGCATATGAACTGGCATTTCTGAAACAGAATTTTACAGACTTTTTAAAAAATTCAGATATCAAAGTTTGAAGTTAACAGTTCCATTGCTTTAGTCTTTAGTCAGGTAGCACCAGGTAGCTACTTATTAGTATTTTCTTCTTTTTTAAATATTGTAACTAGTATTGCTAGCCATTATGAGCCTCATTTGTTTAATATAGTCATTCTAAAAGGTTGTTGTGACTTATCTGCTGACTACTGACCAGCAAATTTAAATTTAAAATATACTGTATGCTTCTTCCAAAGGCTTTTGCAAAGAGCATAATGAAAAAGGTTCTTTATAGAAAAATGTGTCAGACTAGTATGTGTCAGATCAGACGAAGAAGCTGAAACTCGTGTGAAATGCTGTTCAATAAAGGTCAAGAGAAGAATATCTGATTTCTAGAGGTAATCAACAGTGAGCTAAGAACAGAACACTGGTTTTCAACACCTTTTACGTCCAGGCCATATATCAAGCCTCATGCTTCTCAGATACAGTTGAAAATAAGTCTTTGTTGGCTAAGATTAATTCAGGGAGAGGAATGTGCTGTTAGTTATCCATGCATATGCAGTGACCATAATTTGCTTCAAAGTGCATGAAAAAAATATGAACTGTAAATAATAAAGGGGTATAAAATGTCCAACTGAAGCCTGGTTTCAAAATCAGTGACCTGTTTACCATCACACTTTTAAGCTATGCAACCTGAAAAGGGGGTAAAAATGATGGTGTAAGTTATGCAAATTGTGTATGTTGTCTGATGTGCTGTCACAAGACAGATATAAACACCACCAGTCTTTTCCCCTCTCCATTTCTTCTCTGGAATTCAGAATATATCATTTACTAATTCACAGGTACTTACAGTTGCACAGATTAATTTTTTAGGGAAGCAGTACTTTTCTCTCATTTGAATATTAATGGTGGTATATAAAATGCTAATTCCATGCCTTACAGGAACATGTACTTACAGAAGCAAACACTATCACTCTATATGAAATCAACATGCAACTCTGGGAGAGAACACAGTACTCTAATTTTAATGAATGGAGCTTATTATTGAACAAACTCTTTCTACTCTGTCCTCTGGACATAATCTGATACAATTTATTATAAAGCAAATCCAGATTGCTTTAGTTTTCTGCTTCAGTGGGTAATTCCTTACGGTGACTAACAAAGGTATGGAACACAAAATAAAAACTTTATACTAATAGGCTTTCTTTCAAATTAAAGCACATCATATTTCTCAGAGGTAGAATAATAATGCAGTAATAAAGCTATAACTCCCCAAAGTGACTGAAATAAATAACACATAAATGATGCATAAGTAGATAAGAAGCAGGTGAATTACAGCTTTGAATGCAGTGAAGTGAAATGTTAGGATTGGTAATGACTTATTCATGTCCTATATTAATCCTCTGTGGAATACGGATCAAATAATTCTATAGAGTAATTTTAATTTATATACGGCACCTATGAGTCCCTTTAAGTTCATTTTTAATGACTGGCAGAACAGTGCTCTCTCCTAGAAACCCCTCTTGAAGTAATTTTTCTTCAGGTCTCTAGAAGTGAAATTCATTTCTTTGCAGGCATTCAGTCCATTCTTATCTGCTATATATCACAATTAGGTACATAACATGGATTCTTTTGTGAGGGGGAAAGACATACAGAACATTTCAGTTATTCATTATCAGCTGTGCATATACTAAACAGTTGCAGGCTGAAAGTGAAAAGTTCTTACATGACATATGGGATGGCAATGGGAAAGTATATACCCATGTTTTAAAAATATACACTTTTTATGATAAGTAATTTTAGGAACATTCTTTGGATGCAATTTTTTCTCCATTTTTGTAAGTATCTGTCTTTCTATCTGCATAAAACATAATACAATAAATTAATCCTAAAGCAATGGTTGGGAATACATTGACTATAATGCAGTAGTACATATTAAAGAGTACACACTTTATAATATTTTCATATACAAACCATGTATGCATTTAATTAGGTATTAAATACCTGTTTCTTTGCCCACTGATTTATCTTCTGTGTCACTAGTTCAGAACAGGTAATTATGAATGGCAAAGTATCACTTTGCACATGAGTCAATGGTATGAGAAAGGAACTTCTGATTTACAAGTTTAAATTTTGAAGAACTGACATTTTCATTAGGGATCATAGATGAAAGGCAGACATAGAAGCAGGTAGTCACATATAGTTAGAGGTTTTTTATTTCAAAAAATCCTTGAAGAACATTCATCTAATTTAAGTTAGTCATCTACAGCTGAACTAGCAATGCTAGCCAGTCTTTACAGACAATTAATAGATAGACATATTTAGGATATGATTCATCCAACCTATATTAGACATTTACATGCGGTGATTCATGTGTTAGGAATGTCTATTTCCTTCCATTAACTATAAAAAAGAAGCTATGATGACTAATTCAGATGTATATGAAAGCAGTGTGGATATAATTTTGTTCAGAGGCCTCCCACTTAATATGTCTGTGGGGAAAAAAAAAAAAAAAAAAAAAATCCAACACAACAAAAAACCAGGCCCAAGTCATTCAAAATTTCCATGCACTGAGTCAAATTGTATCTAGAAAAATGAGTAATTGTCTTTCTATCTGTGTAAAATGGATGACAAAAGAAAAAAAATATAGTTGCCATGGTTGACATACTGATAGGAGTAACAAAGTCAAATGCCTAAGAGAGAGAAAGATAGAAAAGGAGAGAGAATGATAGGATACATGCACTATCCAGATTTTCCAGGTTTTTCACATCTATGTTGAGCTTATCATGGCACAGCACTGAAGGCAAAATGACCCTTCCAGACTCTACTCTCCCAGTAGGTTCCAAGTGCTGAGTGAAAAAAACACTTGACTGCAGTAAAAGGCAGTCATAACTTTGTTGCCTGTACTCCCAGGTCTGGTCTGCAGATAGATTAGAAAAAATTTGGAGCACAACCACATTTTTCCTTTCAGACTATGACCTCATATAGTCCTGGCAAGAGTGAATGTGTGTGCTTAATACTAGAAAATTAATTGGGTTCATTTTGAAATGTTCGACCTGAAAAGGTTCATGTTGATGCTGCTTATGCAAACACCTAGGTTATGATATCCTCTTAACAGTTGTTCTCCAGTGTCTTGATTCAAGGACACAGCCTTGGGACACATTTAAATTTTGGGGCAGATGCAAGCTGCAGTATACTTCTGAGTGCTGATCCCATAATTATCCAGACTGCTATCTATACTCAACACTTGAGTACCTTTGCATAAGCTCTGATATTCTTACAAAATGAAACAAAAACAAACTTAAAAAACCCCAAACAAATAAACCCACAAACAACAACAACAAGAAAAAGACAAGGAAAAAACCCAAAGAAATCACCATCCCCCCCAGAAAATGAGCAAGCAAGTTTACAATGGAAGATAGTGTTTAGCAACATCTCACCTGACAGCAGAGTCAGGATACAAGAAGGGTATCTGACTGAGAATCAAGGTGCTCCTCAAGCACCTCAAGGTTTTAAAGAAAAATTAAAAATTAAAATGTTCTTTACTTGAGAAAATTCAAAGGAATTATATTTTTCTGGTTATTTTTCCCATTTTCTTGTGTGAACTGTGATAACAAATCATACGACAACTTCCTTGCATACGATGACATCCTCAATGAGTCTGAAAGGGCCCTGCTATCAGTCTCAGGATATTAAATTTCTTTATGAGACAGAATAGATCCATAAAGAATCAATTCACAGCTCCTAGAAATACAGATAGATGACTATTCCATGTAAATAAAAATTTTGTCAAGTTATTTTCCTAGTATAGTTATGAATTTTTCATTTAAATGGAAAACAGAGTTTTCTACTTAACAACTGTTTTTATAACCAGTGCTATGGTAAAGACAATTCCTTTAAGGTATTGTTCAAAAAAGCCACAGAAATAAGTTGCAAAAGACACTGAGAGAGGACCAGGAGTACAATACTAACATGTAGTAGGTAAGAATGTGGAGGGAGGGCTCTGGGATGACCTTATTGGGGCATTTCAATATATAAAGAGGGTTTATAAAGATGAATGAGAGAGGATTTTTACCAAGGCCTGTGTGCTGGTTTTGACTGGAGTAGAGTTAATTTTCTTCATAGTAGCTAGTACAGGGTTATGTTTTAGATTTGTACTGTAAATGGTGTTGATAATGAAGAGATGTTTTTGTTATGGCTGAGTAGTGCTTACACAGAGTCAAGACCCTTTCTGCTTCTCACACCACCCTGCTAATGAGTAGGCTGGATGTGCTCAAGAAGCTGAGAGGAGGCACAACCAGGACAGCTGACCTCAACTGACCAAAGGGATATCTCAGACCATATGACATCATGCTCAGCATATAAACCTGGAGGAAGAAGAAAGCGGGGGACATTCAAACTGACAGCGTTTGTCTTCTCAGGTAACCATTACACGTGATGGAGCCCTGCTTTCCTGGAGATGATTGAACACCTGCCTGCTGATGGGAATTAGTGAATGAATTCCTTGTTTTTCTTTGCTTGTGCACACAACTTTTGCTTTCCCTATTAAACTGTCTTTATCTCAACCCATGTGTTTTCTCATTTTTACCTTCCAATTCTCTCTCACATCCCACCCGGGGCAGGGAGTTAGAGAGCGGCTGTGTGGTATTTAGTTGCCAGTAGGGGTTATACCACAACAGCCTGTAATGACAGGACAAGCGGTAATGGTTTTAAACTGTGAGAGGGTATATTTAGATTGGACATAAGGAAGAGAGTTGTGAGACATTGGAACTGGCTGCCCAGAGAAGTTGTGGATACCCCATGTGGTGGTTTCACCCACAGCTAAGACCATGTGGTCTTGCACTCAAGATGCTTGAACACAGAAACTGTATTTTCATATACGAACACAGCAAATTCCATAATGTCATTTGCATTAATTTTGTGTTTTTAGAAAAATCATTTTGTTGTTTCTTTCAATCAGTCTTCTAAATAAGGAAATTAAAGTTTTATAATTAATAATGAAAATCTTGTCTTTCAAGTATCAATTTACTGACAGCAGTAAATTTGAAGCAAATAAGCAGATTATTTTCACATGTTTGTAGTCACACACAATCTCTCCTACCTTTGTCATGGAAAATCCATTATATTCTTCTTTCAATGGCAAAAGATGAAGAAGTTATTTCCTTCTCCTACCTAATGTTTTGGATGATATTAAAGACTCGATTGAGTTATCCACACATATGTGCCCTGTAATATTTTAAACAACATAGTATATGTGCTTCTAATTTCTTGTATCCAGTGGACAGAATAGGTTGTTTGAAAACCTTTCAGCTTGTTGCAATGAAATTCTTGTAATGGGTAAAAGAAAGTCAGCTTATAAACAAGAAATTCAGGTTAGTCTGATTAAAGTATTAAGAGTCTAAACTAAGAATTATCAGCCCAGTTACAAAGTTCAAACATTGATAGTTTAGATTATACATGATTGAAATTATATGTATACAGACTTTCAACTATCTAACCCTTAAAGTGATGTTGTGCTCTCCCTTATACTGCCCCTCTGCACATTTACTGTAAAATAAATCACTTCAGAAAAAGGTAAATAACATTCGCCATGTGGGGCAGAGCAAGGTCTTCATGCAAGAAATTGATTAACCCAAGAAGTAAGTCACTAGGAAAAAAAAAAAAAACAACACTTTTGAAAGTGGAAAGTTAAGTCACTTTTTAGTGACTGATCCATTTCTTGAACAAGCTAGTAGTCTTGGCAAAATTCCTTCTTTTTGAATGCATGCTGCACTTCTTTGCCTTTACTTCCATAAAACTCTTAATACTATGTTAAAAAAGTAAAGAATAATAAGCTCGCCAACATCAGAACACTGAACTACACATATAGCTTCTGCATGGGAAAAAAGTGAAAAAGAGTAGGAGACCAAATAATTTTAATATTACAGAAACTTCTCTGAAACAGCTGTGATAAAGTTATTTCAATAATGTACATAGAACTGCAGAAGTGTAATCAAGATGTTACAGGTTATACTCCTATTAAACAGCATGGTCACGTTATCTTGTACATTTTTCCGTTCTTGTCTAATGTCTTTAATAGTGCATTGTAAACACAGTTTCCTACTCACAGAAATAATTCAGCTTTTATTTAGTGATGTTTCACATAACATACATAAACAGTCCTGAGTAAAGGCTAGAGTACTTAATTTCCTGCTTTTAAGTGAAATTTTTAAATACTGAAATACAACCAGGGTCCCTCTTGG
>NW_010325121.1:37606-40867 GCF_000700745.2 Antrostomus carolinensis | reverse complement strand
GTCTGTAACAGGATTGTTTAAGTAATATTTACCTCTTTAGAGTCCAGACAATCTTTTTGATAACTCAGCTTCCTGAACAAATTCTCTTTTCTTCTCAAAGCAAGAATTTTAGTGTAGACCCTTCGGGACTGGAGTTTCTGGGTCTCAGCATATTGGGGTTTATATTTAAATTTAACCCAGTGTGTATCTCTGCATGTTGTATAGAAGCAGAATTGCAACCTGCAGAACCAAGAATCATCTCATAAGACCATACAGAACTATAAGTAGAAAGGGGAGGAGGGATGCATTGCAAATTCTGGTTTTGAACAGTGGCCCTAAAGTCTAACAATAACCCTATGAATTGTGTTCTCTCATTCATCATACCCACAAATAACTTTAATGAAGGAAACCAATGTAACATTGGAGCCAAATTCTTGAAAGAACTAGAGTAAGTGAAATGTTAGACTCCAGTTTCATCTTTACTGGAGAACCACTGAGTCTGTAAATAAGTTAGATTTTGATTAAAACATTTATTCTTCATTTTCATTTCAAAATAATTTCAAATTTTAATCTAAATTGTCTCTTAATTTGACTAAAGTAATAAAAAGTTCAAAACCAGTGATGTAAAAGATATCTTGATTAAGTTTTCTCAAAATCAGAGCAACTGAACACTAATCTTCCATTGTTTCTATGAATTTGCATGAAATGCTTTGACAGTCTTCTATAGCAGTTACATTGAGATTTCATGGAATGGTTACCAGCTTTGGTTGTAATTTTTAAATTTTGTGCTGATCAATTTAAAACAAAGTGTAACCTTACAAGATAGAAAAGAGCACAACAAAACAAAGGAGGAAATTTCAAGGTGTCTGAACTAGTATTGAACATATTATTACATGGGTTATTACATTTTTCTTTCTAAATGCCAGATCATATGGAATTCTCTATTTCAAAGATGAGACCTCTTTGTCTCAATTTTTGCATTTACTTATAGTGTAATAGAAAACTAGTATACTAAAGAAAAATTTAAAGGAGTTCTAGAATATAAAACTAGAGTAAGCATTACATTTCAGGGAAATATGATACTTCATTTAAAAAAAAAAATTCTGATTAGGAAATGGAATTTGTTTATTGCAAATTATAGTCTACATTTGACAAAAAGAAAAGAAAAGAAAAGAAAAGAAAAGAAAAGAAAAGAAAAGAAAAGAAAAGAAAAGAAAAGAAAAGAAGAGAAAAGAAAAGAAAAGAAAAATTGATCAAGCTCCAAGATCAACACTTCAAGAGTTATAATCTTAGCTAGCCGAATAGCTAAACTATTCTTGAATTTCCAAGTCTGTTCCTCTGCATAGCTTGCTCATGGGGGGGGTGTGTGTGGGGGTGGGAACAGACAGACTGGGGCTTATGAATAAATTCCTAGATCATATGGCATTATCAGATTTTAGCAACATTATATTACCTTTCTATCTTTTCCTCCTCAGTGATATGCTGATTAAAAAAAAAAAATACAAAATAATGATACTGTAAGATGCAAGATAAAAATATAATTAAATTAATAACAAAGGTCAATAAAGCTTTCTTAACAATAAACATTGTTAAGATTCAAAAATAGAAAAAAATAGACAAAAATGCCCTGGACAGGATTACATTTGGTTAAGTTACATTTAATAGTAGAATATTAAAAGCATAATTTTTTTTTTAAAAGGTATTGTGTCATTTATTTCCATCTCTCAGTTCTGTTGATTTGGTTCCTTTTTTCCCCTTGCATTTTGGATAAAGAAATCAAATAATCTAATTACACTAACCCATTTCTCAAAACGATATAACATTTTGAACTTTCTGAAAGGCTCAACTTAAATATATTATTTTAAAGATAAATTTTTGAAAATCTTTATACCCTTCTCTCTCAAATTAATTTAAATATTTCTTTAAAATATTGATAAAGAGAATGACCTTAAGAAAATAGTGAGAATTGATTACTTGTGATAAGATCACCAAAGCTGCTTTCTAAATTAATCTACTCAAGCACTTTTCAAAGGTAATGAGACATCTCCAGGCATCAATAGGTTCAGGAAAAAATGTCTGTGGAAATTTAAAAACAAACAAACAAACAAAACCCCATCAAAACTAGGAGGTGCTTAGATGTGCCTCAGGGCATCGAAAATAAATTACAAATTAGCCTGTAAGTGCTTCCATGCCCATTGAAGCCAAACTAATGGATGAACTGTAGTTAAAGAGTATTTTTCTTAGCTGATCAAAGTTATTCCATGTTGGGAGAAGTTTTTCATTTGAAAAGAATATTTTGTTTTTCACTTAAATAGAAAAAAGAGGGTTTTTTTTTTTTTTGGCTGACATATTTGAAAAATATATGCTTAGAAGCAGCAACATGAACCATTAAAAACTATCAAAACTAAATATTGAATCAGTATTCCAATGAAAAATGTTAATTTATAACTAGAAGTATGACAAAACATTGTGAAAAAAAAATATACGTTAAATGTTCATATGCAGATTCTGAATGTTTAAATTTATTGGACTGTGAAAAAGCCACCCAAGGGAAATACCATGACCATCATTTGACCTTCACTGAAATGAGGCTATACAAAGCCCACCTCAGAGAACAGACTGTGCTAGCTGACTATGTAGGGGTTTTTTTGCCATTAATTTTAACTGTTTTATAAACTCTGGCATATTGGCTAGCAACCTAACCATTTTTATTTCAAACACATGAGGATTTATTAATCCATCCAATATCTTTGTATAAACAGCATTTCCAAAGATGTGTACAATAGAAATGTAGTCATTTATATAATAGCATGTAAAACCCCTTACTTTTTATAATGTGAAGATGGCAAATATTAAAGGCAATTTTAAACTTGGAATTGCAGTTGGTAATGTGCTGACTCACACAATACCAAAGGTCAAAATCTTTTCAGAGTACTTGAAGATAAAAAATTTGCTGTAATTTGAGTCGAGGGTCTAACGAGGATGAAACAGGTGTTTTGACTTCACTACTCGCTTGAAGCTCAGAAAATACAAATTTTCTTTGAGTTTTTAGGCCACCTACTAAAATTCTGGTTTGCTATCCCTGTAGTTTTAATAGCCTGTTGTTGTTTAACCATAGTAAGTAGGCAGCTCAGCCCCACACAGCCACTCATTCATTTTCCCCAGTGGGATGGGGGATAGAATTGGAAGGGTAAAAGTGAGAAAACTATGGGTTGATATAAAAAGAGTTTAATAGGGAAAGCAATAGCTGAGCACACAAGCAAAGCAAAATAAGGAATCCAG
>NW_010325121.1:9295-37551 GCF_000700745.2 Antrostomus carolinensis | reverse complement strand
TTCCCCCGGACTAGCCTTGGGCTACCAGCCAACACAGCCATTCACCCACTTCCTCCCCACCCCCAGGGGATAGGGGAGAGGGTTGGGGCAAGGATTAGGAGGCTTGTAGATTGAGATTAAAGCAGTTTAATAATAGAAATAAAATAAAACTTAAAAAAAACCCCTAACCAACTAATATTAAAATAGTAGTAATAATGATAACACTAACAAGATATGCAAATGTGTGATAACACAGTCCAACTTCTTACCACCACCCACTGATAAGCCCAGACCGTTCCTGGATAATGATCCTGGAGAAGCAACAATCCTGATCCAAGACCGCGACCCCAGAAGAATGAGAGCCCGAGAGAAAAACCCGTGAGAAATCCACCCCCCGCTTTCCGTCATCCCCGGATAATACACTAAACATGATGGGATATGATATGGAATATTTCATTGGCACATCCAAATGCCAGTTTTGGGCTTTGCTATTCACTACGCTTCTCCCTCCCAGTCCTAATGCGGCTGTGAACAGCTAAACATGATGGCCTTGAGCTCCAGCAGTAACTAATAACATTAGTACTTTTATCAGTGATGTTATCAAAGCAAGTCTGAACTGAAACCAAAACACAGCTCTTCTAACTACTGCGAAGAAAATTAACTCTATCCTAACCAAACCAGGACACAAGGCTTCATCACTTGTAATGGTTACTTGGGAAGATAAACGCCATAATCCTGAACATTTCCCTCCTTCTTTCTTCTTCCCTAGATTTTAATGTTGAGCATGATGTCATATGGCCTAGGGTACCACACATTGGTCAGTTGGGGTCAGCTGTCCTGGCTGTTTCCCCTCTCAACATCTTGTGCACCCTAGCCAACTCACTGGTGAGGCAGTGCGAGGAGCAGAAAGGGTCTTAATGTTTTGCAAGCACTTTTCAGCAATGACTAAAACATCAGTGTGTTATCAACACTTTTCATCACAAATTCAAAACATAGCATCATATTTGGTGCTATGAAGAAAGTTAACTCTATCCCAGCCAAACCCAGTACAGAGCCTTAAAAAAAAAATTACCTACTTCCCCCACACCCCCCACACCCTCACCTCCTTTCAGTAACAGCAACCTTGAAATAGATTTCCATTTCCTCGAAGTTAGGAAGAGGGAAGGGTAAAATGTCAAAAAGGTCTAATATCATGTAGGGGAAAAAATTCTTCACAGTTACATTTACTATGTGAAGCCACTTCTTGTTGCCCCAGTGAAAAGCTCAGTACTTCATGTAAAGTGTTAAAACATCAACCCAAGATTTTTATGATTGTGGGGGTGGCAGGGAATGATTTTCATTGTGAAACAATGTTAGTGCTTTGATGTGGTTTTGATGGTCTAAAATTTTGACAGTACAGGATTTGTAGCTAGAGATAAAAGTTTTCACCGGTTGGTGTATATTAGGATATTAGCCACACTTTCAGACACCCAAACAGTTCTTTATATCTGAAATAGAAGCAGCAGATTTCAAAGGTTTATAAGTCTCATAAAATTGTTTAGAACGTGTTTAGTTATGCACTGGGCCACCTCTGAAAGGAAACAGCTGATACAGAGAAATAGAGTAGCTGTCAGTAGGGAGAAAGAGAGGAAAAGGTGATAAGGTAACTATTTTTTCTAACTGTTTCAGAGTCTGATGTTTCTACTTCATACCTGAAGTCTGTCTGTTTATCCAAACATACCAATATGTCTGATGAAAATACATTGTCTTTACCTACTATGTAAATAACCTGGGTTTTAGCTGAGACAGAGCTAGGTTTCTTTTTAGTAGGTAGAATAGCACTGTGTTTTGGTTTCAGCAGGGGATTTTTTATGAGATAAATGCTGATAACATACCAGCATTTTCATTTTTGTCACTGGAAGTGAAGGACTTCATGCTTTGTTAGTCTACAAGCACAAGATCTAAGGGGGCGAGGAATATGTAAATTAATAATATAAATTGGGATTTGGATATGCCAGTAGGATATTCCATAGCATATAATGTAATGTTCAGTATATTAATGAAGGGTCTCTTCCCCTTTTGGCTCTCTGGCTTTTGCTCGGGCTCCCTCTCTTCCGGGACTACAATTTCAGTTCGGGATTGTCGCTCCTCTGGGATTGTTATCTGGGAACGGACTGGGCTTGGTCGGCGGATGGTGAGCAGTTGCAATGTGTATCACTCATTGGCATATGTTATTACTATTATTATGATGTTAATTTCATTATTATTTTTATTAATTTCTATTATTAAATTTTTCTTATGTCAACCTATGAGTCTTCTTACCCTTACCCCCCAATTCTCTTCCCTATCCCTGGGGTAAGGGGAGAGTGAGTGAATGGCTGTGTTCGGCTGCCAGCCAACTGCTAGTTAAGTGCTAGCCAAGTGAAACCACCAGAGTAAAAAATAATTTACCAGTATAAAGTGATAATAACAACCAAAAAAGCCCCCAAAATGTCCCAAAATACTCCCAAAATTCTTTATACTAGGTATTACAAGAAGGAGCCATGCAAAAAAGTTCTGAGACACTAATATAAAAACACTCATGGTGATATGTCAGTCTTGATGGAAAAATCCTGAAACTAAAACTTGACAGAATAAATTATTTATCTTCCTTTATGATTTTGTTTCTAAAATATTGTTTTTATTTCACACTAGTTGCCACCTTAACTATAATTACTTATACTAACTGATATTGGCAGAAAGAAAAATTATTTTGTTTTATATTTAATGATAAGCGATAATTCATATGTTTTAAACTGTAGTGGAATGCAAATGATCACGAGTTTCAATAAAGACTAGTAACATATTATTGACACATAAACTTTTCTGGGAAACAGTGTACACTTGAAGTGTTTGTGGGATTCTTTTTTGGTTGGTTGGGTTTTTTCCCCACCAGACATTGTTTTAAAAACAATGGGCCACCAGGATGATCCGAGGGCTGGAGCACCTCTCCTATGAAGACAGGCTGAAAGAGTTGGGGCTGTTCAGCCTGAAAAAGAGAAGGCTCCGGGGAGATCTTATAGCAACCTTCCAATACCTGAAGGGGGCCTACAAGAAAGCTGGGGAGGGACTTTTCATAAGGGCAACTAATGACAAAACAAGGGGAAATGGGTTTAAACTGAAAGAGGGTAGGTTTAGATTAGATATTAGGAAGAAGTTTTTCACTGTGAGGGTGGTCAGACACTGGAACAGGTTGCCCAAGGAAGTTGTTGATGCCCCCTCCCTGGAAGTATTTAAGACCAGGCTGGATGAGGCTTTGAGCAACCTGATCTAGTGGAGGGTGTCCCTGCTGAAGGTGGGGGGATTGGAACTAGATGATCTTTGAGGTCCCTTCCAATCCAAACCATTCTATGATTCTATGATTCTATGATTAAAATATTTAATCGGGTAGTAATTGTACTTTGAGCAGCTACTCCACAAATAAGAAGGAAGCTTTTTCTTGAACAACAAGAGATAATTTTTCTATGTTATTGAAAAATAAGGCTGCATTTAAAATACTGTATTGCATCCAAACACTAGCATATGATACTGAAGCAGCCTTTTAGCTTGGCTGATCTTAGATACATGTTTTCTTTTCCATTTTAAGTTAGTCAGCATGTTAAACTTTAAACAAGTAGCTAAACAGAAAAGCAAGTAGCTAAACAGAAAAACAAAGCAAAGTAAAACAGAATCAGCTTTTCAGTACTGAATAATGTATCAAATTTAAATTTGGCAGCTATTTTTTTCTTTCGAGAACTCTGTTTTATGTTTCTATTTTTCACGGCTTTTTCAAAATCTATTTGCTGCAAACCTTACTGATCACTCTCTTCACAGAATTATTTTTGAACATCAAACAGAGAAACCCAATCTGCCAAAGAGCAAGAATTATGTGTTATGAACTCCACATTGTTTATTTTCATCAGTTTTCAATACTCTGTATATATTTTGAAGGATGGATTGATACATTTATTTTTTGGTTCACAAGATAAAGAGGAAAATTAAACTTTTGCAGCATTGCTGGCTCATAGCTCTCCAATCTTTCAAAATGGTTGAAAAGATAGAGACAAAAATGCACAAAGCATAGAATTCTAATAGGTAATTGATACACCATTAGTTGAGAATGGCTTCATATATCCTGAATTTTATAATACTGTACATCAGGAAAAAGATTTTCATTGGTGACATGTCATTATCAGTTATGTCACATACAAAATACACATCAAGAAAAAATGAAGCCTATGATAATACTTGTAAAAGCTTAAAGATAGGTTCTGTTTTTTCACCAAAGTTGGTTATAAGTAAGGTTGGTTATAAAGTTTATTTTGAGAAAATTCTCATGGAGTGTAAAAATACAGTATTTTAAGGGTAAGGTCAGTGGTTTTTTAGGACATGTTATTCAAAAAATAATTGAATTATAAAAATACACATCTATGCTCTTAAAAAAGAAGAGACATTTTCTAGTGTAGACACATAGAAAGTGTCAGTAAGAACTGAATTCTCGCAAGCACATTTCTGTAACATCCCTTAAGAGTAAAATGGAGTGAGGAACTGTGAATCACTATCTTAACATCTATGTTAGACAACTAGAATATGTTAGCAATAATTTAAGGCATTATATAATGCTATTTATAAATTGTGTATGCAACATCCAAAAAACAAGTAGTGATCTGAAATTACAAGTTTCCAGATGGTGTAGCAGAACATATTGACCAGCCAGATGAATAGAAACAGGTTTGAAGTATGTAAGGAGAGATTTATGTGGAATAAGAATTCTTATTATAAATTATTTTGAGGGGATTCTGTATAAATCAGACCTTATCATTGCCTGTATAAGACTAGATACTATTCCCATCCTCTTTTCTGTGAATAAAATACTAAATAACCTTGAGTAGTCATTTGTCATAACACTACTATGATTCATAATGTTGTCTCACTGAGGACTTTCATGTAGCCTAAGTGTTTAACTCCTGAAATATAAAAAAATAAGATGATCTTACCAACCTTACACATAGCAGAAGTACAATGAAGATCTGACTATAGTGGAGATTCTTCACAGACAGACAATAGAAAAATTCTGCCTTAAACCTACCCAAATTCGTCATTGCTTCTTTATGATCAAAGGTATTCAGGAATCAAACCAGAGAGCAAATGTTCAAAACAGATTTTTTTTTTTTTTTTTCATTGTAGGTGATCATTCTGTTTTTTGTGAAACTGTAGAAATTGAACTTCTTCTATGGAAAATGATGAAAAACGGATAATGGCATACTTGAAAATCCTCAATATACATACATATATCAGTAGCAAAAAAGTGTTCCTTTTATAATATGAATTGAAAAATATAAAATAGATTACTTGTTAAATATCAACTAAAATATTATTGTTTAAGTGGCAGGTGATTGTATACCCTGGAGTTGTTATTGTGGTGAAAATAATTAAAAAGATAACTCTCAATAACAGTAGTGTGAAAAGAACAATGATTTTTCTAGCTCTATTACAGCATTTTAGTCAATTGAGAAAATGATAGGTGTAGAATATTTTTCTTCCTGGAGCTGTTGTATGCTCACAATCAAGTGTTAGTTGTGCTACAATACATTCCTCCTGAGGTCGAGTTTACTGTTTTCAAAAGGGGCTGAATTGCTGATATGAAGAGACTGCTGGCACATATGAGATCTATCTGTAATAAAGGCTATTATAAGCCTGCTAATGTTCACAGAGCTATGAAATGCAATGAGCACTTAATGGATGCCACATTCTTCCTGAATGCCCCTGCATCAGTCTGGGGAGTTATAGATATAACAAAATATTTATTTTCTTTACACCAAGGCTTAATCAGTCAGATTTACTTACCTTTGAATTATCATCATTATTAGTGTATCTGTTATGGAAAGTGTTTGACTGAAGAATTTTCAGGAATAATCAACTTTTATTTCAAGAAAAAAAGACATATTTTTCTTCCTTAGCCTTTATAAACAACAAGGAGACGGACATTTTCTTGTCATTCTGGGGAACTCCAGAACATGTAAACTTTGTTAGGTTTTATAAACATATAGCTTAAAAAAATATATATTTAACTGTTGCTAAAAGAAACTGCAGCATATAAAATGAAGGAAATTGAACACTGAAAAAGGGAGAAGTCTTTTGTAAAGACAAAAGGTGAGCATAAAGGCTCCTTAACAGTACCTCTTACATACATAAATATATATATGTGCATGCATGCATGCATGCATGTCTGTATGTGTGTAGGTGAATGAGAAAATGATGGACAGTCAGACCACAGGACCAGACCAGAGGGAGTATAAAGAAACCCTCTCTCCTGAAATGTACTAGCATGTTTATTGGCTCCCCAGCATCCGACCTGTACACGTATTTTGAAAGGAATTAGGGATAGAGGAGAGGAAAAGGAAAATACAGAGGTGAGAACTGGGGATAAAGCCAGTCCTAAATTCCTGCTTTCTAACAAAGGAGGTTATATTTTTAGTGATGAAAGATATAATCTCTTAATGCTGATGTTTAATGATTTTGATAGTTTTGTAAGCCTATTTAATAATAAAAGATTTTCAGATAAATTATTTCTATGAGGTCACTTCCTAATTAGCTGATGTTCTGTTTTCTCTGATGGCTCAAAATCCCTTTACATCAGATTAAGCACATATATATGGGTAGGTTAAAGACTTTTTTTCCTGAACATGACCACAATTCTATCTGGGAAGTCAGTGACTATATGTGGTAATTTTTTTGCTGCTAAGTTTTATGTGCAGAAAATATAATTTACTTTATAGCTTTACTTGTGTTTCAAACTATCTGTATTTGCAATGAAAGCTGTGTTTATAACAACACTGGAAGCAAAACTCAAAGATTTATTTTAAATGCTTGAGCTATAAATATAATTAACTTATTAGTTTAATAACTTTATTAAAAGTCTATGTCATTAAAATAAATATAATTTGTTCAAATAAATACTAAGTTTACCTTTTGAAAGGAATACAGTGCAAATTTTGTACAACTGCACCTTTTTGTAAGGAGAAATCTTGTTTCTGTCTAGAACACTTTTATTTCATGTTGAGAAAAGAAAAGAAGCATGTGTCTGGTCTTAAGACAAAGTTATCTTTGCTATATTCCTTTAAATGTGCCCTGCAACATTCTAGGAGTAAGCTAATGAACACAGAATAAAACTTTTCATTTTTCATTTACAAAGGTAAAGTGTGTGTCCATGTCTTCAGAACTCCAAATTTAAAAATTATTTTTTATTACTAGTGGTTGCCATGGCTTAAATAAAGAAAATAGCTCAAAGTGTAAGCAATATCTAGTAGAGGAAAATACTTGCTATAAGTTTATCATACCTCTACAACAACGTTTTTCAGAATGTCTGTTCTAAGATATGATGTCTTGTCATGGTCTTTAAGGAAGAGGGCCTATTCAATTTTACAGGGATTAATTCACATTATAAAATAACACACAAACAAACATGAGAAATTAAAAAAAAAGGAAATTCCCACAGTTTTTTTTTCCCCTCTCCATTGTTAGAAAAGAAATTGTAGATGAAATTAATCAAAAATTCTAAAGTAGTAAGCTAAATTGTAGTGAACTCCAAGTCACTATAGTTGTCCAATTTTGCCGAAAAATATCAGTTTATTGGAATCATTCATGTTAAGTCATTTAAGAATGTTAAGAATGTTAGCACTAGGAGCTAGTTTATGCCTTTTTTCTACTATTTTCTTCTGAAGTTCAAGAACACTGGAGAGAACTAGGGCACAAACCGATTCAAAGATGTCCAGATTATATATTTGACATTTTGTAACACCTAGAAATGGTTGAAATCATTATCTTTTGGTTAAGATAGCTGAATTAAAACATGTCCTTTCCATCTTGTGCTGGATATACTCTTCAATCTTTCAATGATTTTTTTTATTAGCCAGAGTGGCAAAGGGTTGATATGAGGCAGACGAGTTTGAGACAGACTGGTTTATTTACACAGGATAATGATAATCTTACATGGGATATTTCTTCATGAGATGCTTTCTCAATATCATTACTAAAAAGAAAATTGGATGACAATTTTTGTTTTATATTGGTTCTTACTGCTATAATTAATCTGATGTTGGTAACGTTTATGCAATTTACAGTACATATATTTCACCAGTAGAAGTTTTAAGTATAAATAACACAATTTTCAGAGCTGTCTGATGAATAAGATGACTCTGAGTACTCTCTCAAGGAACACTGAAACATGTATATTTACACAGTTTCCGAATGTTAAAATGTTAATCTAGTGTTATTGGAGGATAAATTATTAGAATATTTTGCAAGTTGACAAGATCTGTGTTTATAATTTTGGATGTTGACACTACCATAGAAAAGTAAAAGCAATCTATAAGAATAAATGTGAACCAACTTGAAGTTGTTGACTGGGGCTGATCAAAACAAACAAATGGTGTACTAATTTCTAGTTCTGCATGCAGGAGCAAGAAATAGCCTGAAATAAATAGCTAAATAGCTACCTTTCTTGGTATTAGAAAATTCATAAACTTTTAACTTTTGAAGAACAGTCCACAAATATATGCTTTTACCAGGAAGTGTTTTCTAAAAAATTCTATGAATTATGTAAAACAGTGCTTTACTGATTTGGTCTATATTTTGTAGTTTAAATTATGAAGAATCTGATAAGGATATATCCAAATAGTACTGTTTAGGAATTGGCATAATAATGGACCTTCAGATAAGAGGAACTATTCTTTGTTCTCAAAAACCACAAAAAGAAAATCCAGTACTGAAACCACAGTAGAATATAAAATAAAACGTGAAAAAAAGGCTGAAATTTACCATATTATTAAAAATAAGTAAGGATTTTAAACTATTCTGTCATAGGTAAACCACTATGTTACTGGTGTTATTACAGTTAAGACATTTACCTTGTCAGGTTTCAGAATTCCAAAAAATAATGCTCTAAATCCATGTTAAACTCCAGCAGGACAACCAAACTCATTGTTTTAAATGCTCATTTTAAGGACTGGTGATTAACTCCATAGAGTTGCCATTTTCTTAGTTCTGACTGTAAGAAGTTCATGGCTCAACATTTATACCAGTCATCCACAGCATAAAGAAGGGTGATCAAATTTGGGCTTCCAGTGCAAGGTGCCAATTCCTTTACCTGCTAGTTCCTGGAGATCCTATAGGAATAGGGCAACCACTAGCAGATTTCATGAAATGTTTTGTCAGTGATGGATGGCCTTTTTCCCTAAAAGCTTCAAAAACTAGCACATGTGTTTATGCATTGCATGAGAGTTCTGGTGAGTCACAGCTCTGACCATACAGACTAACTGTGCTGTGAATGCAAAACAAAACCAGTGAAAGAACTGCAGAAATTTTATCCCTGACCTAGAATCAGAAAAAAGTATGAGGATGGGAAATCAAATATCACTGACAGAAACTACTGGGTCAGGGGCCTTCAAGGATCTGAAGATTCTTCACAGTATGTATGTTATTTTAGGGATGGTTGGTAATTTTAAGTGACTTGTTAGTATCTTGGTATCTGACAATTATTTAGGTGAGACAAAGCAGGAGAATCTTAAATATTAAAATAAAAATACATTAAAAAATAAAGCACAATGGGATAAAGTAACAGACACATTATATACTAGCTTTTAATAATTCCCTACTTGTTTGGATTTCTTGGATTATTTAGAAATGTTTTACTATGTCAGAAGTGTATGACTGGCTGACTACGAACGTGCAAGCAAACAGATGTAATCAGCTTACTGAATTGTCCTACATTTTGAGAAAAACTTACATTCATCTATCATTTTCTTAAACATATTTTTTGTTTCAAAGACTTCCCAATGAAAATACTTAATTTGTAAGTGTTAGAAGAAAGGACGAAAAAAACCAGATTTTTAAAAACTATATTAACTCAGTGATGTTCTTTCAGAACAACCCCTCTCCATCTTTCCTCATTTCTTTACCTCACCTCTGTCCTCGACATTAATACACACTGGATAACCAATATCTGATAAGATCTATATATTATACAATTTAAAAAAAAAAATCTTCTATAATTTAAATTCTGAAGGCTCTACAGATTGTAACATATTCCCTATATTAAATGTTTGGTTCTTACAATATAATTTGGAATGTATTCATTATCATACTATTGCATGTGTGTTTGTGTGTGTATGCAAGACAAAGTAAGTGAAATAGAGAAAATATATTTTCTTACAAAATGGAAATAATGTTTCTTCAAACTATACTAAAACCAGAACTAGAACTATTGTCTTACAGACTGAATAGACTTTATGGAGTACGGTCTATGGATGTATTGCAACTGCTTCAGTATTCCCATGATACTTCTTTTTTACATATTCTTGTTATGATGTGATTCATATGCCTGGTTTTGGAATTTCCTTTATACTCTAAAAAAAATGGACTCCTGAAAATAATGGAAAATAGTAATATTATTTTTTAAAATCTTTCCTGAATATTTTTAAAATTTATTTCTTAGTGAGAGAAAATATAGGATGTTAATTTCCTATATACTTAGAAATATGATGACGTTTTCTGCCTTCAAGAACTAATTCCTTCAAGGCACAAAGTGACTTAACTTTATAGTCATTACTGTAAATATTGTAAGTGAAGAACTGTGATAAAATCAGATCTTATTGTCTAGATATTGAATGTAAAATATCCTTACTTCAGTAGGGATACAGTCTGTATTAATACTAATTTTTACTTCTTATTAAATTACCATAGCAACACTGCTAGATATTCAATCTCCTTTTCTAGTAGGACACAAAGAGTGGCAGGTAGCAGATAGTGCAAGACAGTAACAAGAAATGCTGGATTATCAGAACTTGTTAAGGTAGATCAAATTAATAACACAGATGGGTTATTGCTCATATTTCTGCGGTGTTCTGTCACTTAAGGTAGTCACCAAGAGGCAGTCTATCGATGACTGCAGAAAGCCCATAAAACTACTAATAAGGACCAGTTATGCAAAAATTATTATATAAATTTCATTTATAATATGACCGGATATGAATTTATAACATACTATCAGGTTAAGCAAAAAACATTGCAATACTCATGCACTAGTTAATTTAATATTGAAAATAGTTATGTATATGTTTCCCTTTATCAAAGACTAGTGGTGATAAAGGACACTGAAGATGTTTCTTTCTGGGAAAAACAAGGGTGATAAGAGAAATATACTATCTGACCATCTTGCTGAAAAGAGACAGTCACTATACCTTTCTGCACATCATATATTCCTCAATTTATTCATCTCTACCTACAGAAATGGCATTCTTGCTGACTTGAAGAACTTTAAGTGTATTTTAGATTAATCAATACGCAAAAAATAGTGAATGGTATTCTCTACCTTCCTGCTTAAATGCTAAGAATGGCAGATGTGAATGACAGATAGATGTTTAAATGTATTAAAATTCTTCTTGTGTATAAATCTGAAAAATGAAAATAGCAAATGGTTTCAGGACCGTATTTCAAAAATCTTGTGTAATAAATAGTTCAAGAGATCTAATTAAAACAACTTTGAGAAAGCAGTGAAAGAATCAAAGTTCTATTATGTTGTTTGCTAGGCATTACTTTCAATCTCCATACCTAGAAATCAGATTTACATTATAATTTTACTTTAAATAATAACATGACAGAAATGATTGTATGCAAGTTACTGCATTAAAAAGAGGACTGCTTGGAATTTTTCATTGCAATGGAATATTATCAGAGAAAATGAATATATATCCATCCCCAAAGCTCCCTACTAACACAGCAGTCTTTAGGAAACTTGGAGGAAAGTGTTCTTAACTGCTGTTGTGTGTATTTTCAAGTATTCAGTCTGATATAAGGAATCATATTCAACTGTCTTTTCTATGATTGTTTCTTCAGACTAAGAAAGTTTAAGAGATATTTAAAAGACCTTCCTCAGAACAGTCATAATAAAAATATTTGTCTGAAGGCACATTCAGGTCCCTTCCCTGGGTCAGGAAAAACAAGGTGTAGATACAAAAGATGAGGAACAATATGAAAGTGCCTCAAGACTGATTACAAGTTTAGAAAATATGATACAGAGAAAAGATGGAAAGATTCATTGCTCTATAGTTCAGGGAAAGATTTAATAACCAAATACATTAGAAGCTGATACAAAGGAAATGGAAACAATTATTATTCACATTCATAGAACAAGAAATGTAAACTGCAGATAAATTAATTTAAAATCCATTTTGGGAAAAAAAAAAATAAAAGAAGGCTAAAGATGACACTATTTAAGCACTTTAAGGAGCCTGCAGAGTTGTCATTGATTTATAAACAATTGAGAAAAAAATTTGTGAGAAAATTTGCATATGAGCAAGGTATAATAGAATCTTGTTTAAAGGAAAGAGATTAAACAAGCTCAGGAGGTAACTTTCAGCTCCACTCCCATTCTGCTAATCTGGGTAACGCAGGCCTCTCACATTCTGATGATCCATTTATTTATGTGATACTCGTAATTTTGAACTTTTTGGGTTTTGTTCCATTATTTCTGACCAAAAACCCCAAAGTTTTGGGTTTTTTTTAACTCCTTCTAAAACAACATGAGAAAATTTGAAATCAGTCTAATGTAACTTGAAAACTATTTCTGATTCAAGCTATAGTGAAAACCAAAATCTTTGCTTTCATTAAAATGGTATTTCCAACTTGTGTGGATGTGCAAAAGCCATTTAAAATAAAATCTGTACCAGTCTATATGCAACTGAAAAAAATAGCTCCAAGAAATGCAAATTGTCACAGTTATTCTAAGAGAAAGCTGCTACTCTGCAGGAGTAAGCTACCTCCAGTACCTCAGCTCTTGGTTCTATGGGAAGCTACAACTGCTGCACTGTGATCAACATTTTGGAGTGGTTTGACTGGCTTTTCCACAAGTAAGGGGAATGATGAATTATTCTTATCTTTGCAAAAGACCCAGACTGCCTTCAGAAAAGATTTAAGGGCACCCTACATCTTTACCTGAAAGCTAGCACTTTAACAGAAGGCACCTGTAAATCACTTTAGGAAAATTTTGTAATGACTTTGTAATATTTCGGGTGGGCAATACAGTTGTAGGTTGCAAGTGAGAAAATAGAGCAAGTTAGAGACTTGTGTGTAGGAAAATACAAGCTACCAGAGAAGGAATGCATAGGATCTGAGTCTGGAATTTGAGAAGAAAGAGAATGAGGACTTGTAGACTTAATTTATAAAGCACATAATTCCTGTTACATAGAGGTAAACATACTATCTTGGAAGTTTTCCAGCTAGAAAGTAAGTCAGAATAGAGAGTACTGTATTTCTAACTATGTTGATTTCTCTAGTGACTCGAAGAATACAAAACAGTACAATATATTACATGGAAAAAAACCAGATATATTGAAGATGTGTCAGGATTATCTTTTTAGGTAAGTTTTTAATCAGAACACTACCACATCCAACTCAGTGACAGAGCATCTTTATGAAAAAGAGGCAGGAACTGTATTCATCTCTACTTGTAGTGAAATAAGAGCCCTAGCTGGTACAGTATTAAAAATAATGGTGTACAAGCTTTAGATCTTACCAGGACTAATTGAATTAAGTATAAAGAATTTGAATTTTCAATATCTATAACTATTCCAAATGTTTTCCTTTTTCAGTACACAATACCCAGTGCTTACTTTTTCTTTCTAAATGAACAGTTAGTTCACTTTGATTTGTTCCTGTTGACCAGCAGCCTCCTACAGAACTATGACTTAGAGACAGAGCATTTCTGATATGTAGTGTTATGTGTATATATCCCTAGCTGGACATAAGACCTAAATAAAAAAGGCAAAAGAATCTTAGATTAAGGAATCTGAAACAAAGGGATATTAAAATTCCTAGACTATTTTTCAGAGCTTCTCCAACACATGACATTATACCAAATATCCAATATTAAAAGAAAAAAAAAATAAAATTTCACATATCTTTTTTTTTTAATAATTTATAATGATGTCTTGAAGTGCAATGTCTGTTATTCTTTTTGAACTAATCATATGTTCTGATTTATATAAATTCATGCACTGAGTCAATCTTGTTCTAGGAATATGTTTACAATCATTTTCTATATGCATTAGGATTTCTGCAGTGTAAAAAAAAGTAACAAATCCTCATTAAAGGAATTGCTTAATTTCCTCTGCAATTTTGATTTAAAAAAATACACAGCAAATTATAATAAAATATACAATAGCATTTGTTCATATTAATTCCTATATTTAAAAAAGAAAAATAAACCAATGAAACAAACCAACAAAAAACAATCAAAACTTTTTTAAAAAGGGTGCAAAATATTTTCTGCCCATAGTTAACATAAATGAATTGCAGGAATGTGTAACAGCAGTTACCTTTCTGTCTAAAACAAATATGTTCACATTGAGTTCTCTGGGACACATTCAGGTGTTCTTGAATTGTAACCATAAAGATTCACTCAAGATTCAACAGGGAACTTTGTTTCAAAATGTTACTAGGCTAGGAGCTATCATGTAAATAAGAGGGACAGGGAACTTCTGGAGAGAGTCCAGCGGAGGGCTACAAAGATGATTAAGGCTCTGGAACATCTTTCTTACGAGGAAGGACTGAGAGAGCTGGGACTGTTTAGCCTGGAGAAGAGAACACTGAGAGGGGACCTTATTAATGTTTATAAATATCTAAAGGGCAGGTGTCAAGAGGATGGGGCCAGGCTCTTTTCAGTTGTGGCTAGCAATAGGACAATGGGCAATGGGTAAAAGCTGGAACACAAGAGGTTCTGCTTAAATATAAGGAAAAATTTCTTTACTGTGAGGGTGACAGAGCACTGGAACAGGCTGCCCAGAGAGGTTATGGAGTCTCTCTGGAGATTCAAAACCTGCCTGGATGCAGTCCTGTGCAACTTAGGATCACAGAATCTTATAATACATTGTGTTGGAAGGGACCCTCAAAGGTCATCTCGTCCAACCCCTCAGCAGTAAGCAGGGATATCTTTACTAGAGCAGGTTGCTCAGAGTCCCATCAAGCCTGACCTTTAATATCTCCAGGGATAGGGCCTCCACTACCTCTCTGGGAAACCTGATCCAATGATCACCCTCATATTAAAGATTTTTTTTTTCCTAATATTCAACCTAAATCTGCCCTTTTCTAGTTTAAAACCATTACCCCTGCTCCTATTGTTACATGACCTTGTGAACAGTTCTTCCCCAGCTTTCTTACAGGCACCTTTCAGGTACTGGAAGGCTGTTATAAGGTCCCCCTGGAACCTTCTCTTCTACAGGCTGAACAACCCCAACTCTCGCAGGCTGTCTTCACAGGACAGGTGTTCCAGGACTTTGAAAATTTTTGTGATCCTCCTCTGGACACCCTCCAAGAGGTACACATTCTTCTTGTGTTTAGGGCTCCAAAGCTGGATGCAGTATTCTAGGTGAGATCTCGGTGAACTTTCTTTGGCAGGGGGGTTGGACTAGATGATCTCCAGAGGCCACTTCGAACCCCTACCATTCTGCGATTCATTAAGAATTACCTGTGCAATGACAGCTCTTTACAAGAAGAAGATTGAAACAAAAAATATTTTCCCATACAATAAAATAATTCATGATCCATCTATATCCAAAGATAGATCAAAATGTTCCTTAATGTACACACATCTATTTTCAATTTTTCTTTTGTAAGCAATGCTATATGGGGCAGGGGGTGTTGAGAAGGAGAGTTAAAAGGTCTCATTTGTTATAAATTGTTCCTCAGAGTGTTATACCCTTCAGTCTTTGAGAGAACATTATTATAGGCTGCAAAAAAGTGTAAAGCTTTATATATATTGTTTTCTTTGTGCCAAATGAATATAGTTTGTTTGAAAAATCCTTCAAGTCACCTAAGTCTATCATCTTGCAGATGCAGAAAAAAAAATATATATTTTAAAATAATCAAGTCTTTCTGAAGACATTACTTATTAATAAGCTTTTTACAGTCTATAATACACTGTATACCTACACATTCTACCTGCAGGACCTATGCCAGTCAAAAATCCACTGTCCTTTGAAACTCCAGTATTAGTGTACAATATTTATGAGATTTATAAAAGATATTCTCACTAAATTGTAGGATTCATTGTTATTCGACCATCTCATTTACACCTGGAATACTAAATACACAATTAACTATTTATGGTTTTGAAATTTTACTCTTTTAATAGCTTTTTAGTAGTAATTGCATTGCATGCATTGCATGCTCCCTTACATTCTCCTCTTCATATTGTAAACAAACAAACAAACAAAAAAAACAGGGTAAAAACAAGTCCCTATTAAAAACTGAAATTAATTTGTCTTTGTGTGACCACAATTTAATTTGTAAAAGCAAAATAACAATGGGAATTTCTGCTGTATCTGAAATTCAGACTTAGATATATCACACTCCGCTGCATGCATTAAAGTTTAAAGAATTATTTTATAATATATTAACTTCCATAAAATCTCATGCAATATAGAAAATCTTTTTTTTTAAGATGGCAACTTCAAAGGTGGGCCTTACATATTATATCATAGAACAAAGTCAGGCTGACCATATGCATCATCCAGTTGTAAATCAATAGTATGCATGTTCAAGTTTATAACTTCAGTCTTGAAAGCAAAAAGGTTAAGCAAAACCTAAAAAGGAGTGAATTTGCATAAAATATAATTACTTCATTACATGGAGTGTAAATATTCAAATGTATATATAAGGCATTTTAAAGAGTCCTAACTGAAAGATAGTAGAAAACTGAGCTGATATGTGTGATCAGTATTTATGAATATAAATGGATAGTGTATGACTGTGTCAGTATTGAACATTTAAATGAGTATGGTCACATATGTATTGATGTACACACCTCAAATACCAGAGACATCAGAAATTTTGGATACATTTAATCCATCTGTTATGGACCAGAAATATAAACATCCAATTGTCATTCACAGAGGCATCAATGGAGCAGGGAGCGTGTCACACATTTTTGTAAGATGAAGATAAGTGTATAAGCCCCAGTGATGGAGAAAAGCTTCTTTCATTTCTGGAGGGCTTCCTTTCAGTACCAAAAAGGTATTGAGAAGAGTTTGCTGAAAGATAAAACATGATTAGATAGAAGAGCAGGAAAATAACCAGAAGCTTGATGCAATTTATAACTTAACTAAATTCTGAAGGACTTTTCAAATAGAAGATCTCATTTCATAAGCGATGAGCACTTCTGTGCTGCACAATACTTCCCCTTACCTAAACAATGCCATTTTTATTAACTCTCTTGTTTTCATAACATGAGCAAAAATTAGATCTGTTAATTACTCTGAATTTATGAGGTAATTAATGTAACCATGTTGTGCAATGTCAGAGAAAAATGCTGAAACCTCTATTAGTTTGTATATTGAAATTAAAAGTAGGTGAAATTTTTGCATTTTCTGACACCTCATTTAAGTATGTTATGGTAAGCGTGTAATAATGTTTTTGTCCTAATTAATTACAGTCATATTTTTATCCAATTCTAACTTTAGTTTAATCACTGCTGAAGAACTTCTTAACCTTGTTGCTGCAGGATCAGGGATTGGAAACCTCTGCATGCAGTTGAAGTCCTAAGCCATAAATCTCAGTGAGACTAATGAGGATTAGATATCAAAGTACCTTCTGCAATATGTTGTAATGATGCAGATCATGTCTGAGCAAAGGAGTATGATACGAATATTAGAATTACAATACATAGTACTAGGCAGATGTGTTGGCTCAGTTAGCCAAATTATCATGGCACTGAATAAAAATATGCAAGTCTTTCCTGCACTCTGTAGGATAGAGGCAGACAAACTTTGAAAAGAAGCAAAAAAGTACACATAGAAAGGTGAAAGAATGTATTTTCTCCAGACTCCTGCAAGTTTGGTGCCACTGCCAGCCACAGATGCCCAGAGCCTGGAGAAGGACCACAGGCTGGCAGGAGAGCACCAGAGGAGCGGCAATGTCACTAGTAGGGCAGCTTCCTTCAGGGCCCGACTTAAATGCCTCTATACAAATGCACACAGCATGGAAAAGAAACAAGAGGAGTTATAGACGTGTGCAAGCCTTCAGGGCTATGACCTGATCGGCATTACAGAGATGTGGTGGGATGGCTCTTATGACTGGACCATTGGAATGGAAGGATACAGGCTCTTAGGAAGGACAGGCAGGAGAGATGAGGAGGAGAAGTCACACTCTATGTCAATGACCAGCTGGAGTGCATGGAGCTCTGCCTGGGGCTGGATGAGGAGTTTATGGATTAGTATTAAGAGGGAGAACAGGGACAGGTGTCATAATAGCAGGGATCTGCTACAGGCTACCTGAGCAGGAAGACCAAGTAGATGAGGTCCTCTATAGAGAGGTAGGTGCAGCCTCATGTTCACAAGCCCTGGTCATCATGGGGGACTTCAACCACCCTGATATCTGTTGGAAGCACTACACAGCAGTCCTTAAGCAATCCAGGAGATTCCTGGAATGTGTTAGTGGCAACTTCCTTCTTCAAGTGATCAAGGAGCCGATGAGGAGAGGTGCTATGCTGGACCTTGTTCTCACCAACAATAAGGGGCTGGTGGGAAATGTAAAACTCAAGGGCAGTCTTGGTTGCAGTGACCATGAAAAGGTGGACTTGAAGATCCTTAGGGCAACGAGGAGGGTGAGCAGCAAGTTTACTAGTTTAGGAGAGCAGACTTTGAACTCTTCAGGTACCTGCTGGGTAGAGTTCCATGGGATAAAGCTCTGGAGGGAAGAGGAGCCCAAGAAAGCTGGTTAATATTCAAAGATCACCTCTTCCAAGCCCAGGACTGATGCATCTCAACAAAGAGAAAGTCAGGCGAAAACACAAGGAGGCCTCCATGGATGAGCAAGGGGCTTCTGGACAAACTCAAAGACAAAAAGGAAGCCTACAGAGAGTAGAAGCAAGGACAGGTAGGCTAGAGGGACAGGGAAATTGTCTAAGAAGCCAGGGATCAGGTTAGAAAAGCTAAAGCCCTGGCAGAAATAAGTCTGGCTAGGGATATTAAGGCCAACAAAAAAAAAAACCAAAAACACCTTTTGTAGGTATGTTGGGGGTAAAAGGAAGACTATGGAAAATGTAGGCCCCTTCCAGAAGGAAATGGGAGATCTGGTCACCTGGGATATGGAGAAAGCTGAGGTACTCAATGACTTCTTTAACTCAGTCTTCACCAACAGGTGTTTGAACCACCTCCTCCGAGTGGCAGAAGGTAGAGGCAGGGATTGGGACAATGAAGAGTCACCCATGGTAGGAGAAGATCGGGTTCCAGACCATCTGTGGAATCTGAAGTTGCACAAGTTTGTGGGACCTGATGATTTGCATCCCTGGGTCCTGAGAGAACTGCTGGATGAAGTTGTCAAACCACTATCCATCATATCTGAGAAGTCCTGGCAGTCTGGTGAAGTTCCCATGGACTGGAAAAAGGGGAACATAACCCCCATTTTTAAAAAGGGAAACAAGGAAGATCTGGGAAACTACAGGCTGGTCAGTCTCACTTGGAGATGGATGAACCACTCAGTGAATAAGGAATTGGCTGGATGGTCACACTCAAAGAGTTGGAGTCAGCGGCTTAATGTCGAAGTGGAGACCAGTAATGAGTGGTATTCCTCAGGGGTCAGTATTGGGACTGGCACTGTTTAACATCTTTTTCTGGTGATATGGATAGTGGGATTGAGTGCACCCTCAGCAAGTTTGTCAATGGCATCAAGCTGTGTGGTTCAGTGGACACACTGCGGGGAAGAGATACCATCCAGAGGGACCTTGACAGGCTTGAGAGGTGGGCCTGCGCTAACCTCATGAAGTTCAACAAGGCAAAGTGCAAGGTCCGGCACCCGGATTGGGCTAACCCCAACCACAAATACAGGCTGGGCAGAGAATGGGTAGAAAGCAGCCCTGAGGAGAAGGACCTGAGAGTACTGGTGGATGAGAAGCTCAACATGAGCCAGCAATGTGCACATGCAGCCCAGAAGGCCAACCATATCCTGAGCTGCATCAAGAGAAGAGTGGCCAGCAGGTTGAGGGAGATGATTGTGATACCCTACTGTGTCCAGTTCTGGAGCCCCCAACACAAGAAAGCCATGGACCAATTAGAACAAGTCCAGAGGAGGGCCACCAGGATGATCTGAGTGGTGGAGCAGCTCTCCTGTAGGACAGGCTGAGAGAGTTGGGGCTGTTCAGCCTGGAGAAGAGAAGGCTCTGGTGAGACCTTATAGAGTCCTTCCAGTACCTGAAGGGGCCTACAGGAAAGCTGGGGAGGGACTTTTTACAAGGGCAGGTAGTGATAGAACAAGGGAAAATGGTTAGAAACTGGAAGACAGTAGATTTAGATTAGATATTAGGAAGAAATTCTTTACAGGGAAGGTGGTGAGACACTGAAACAAACTGTCCAAAGAAGTTGTGAATACCCTCTCCCTGGAATTGTTCAAGGCCAGGTTGGATGAGGCTTTGAGCAACCTGGTCTAGTGGAGGGTCCCTGCTCATGGCAGCTGTTTTGGAACTAGATGATCTTTAAGATCCCTTACAACCCAAGCCATTCTATGATTCTATGATTTTGGGAGACTGGACAGCCCTACCTGAACTGGGAAAGGAGTGAAAGCCAACTGCTCATCCTGTCATTCATCCGTTCTGTGCCCTAGGACTTGAGAACAGCCTGCCTTGCTGAGAAGGGATTAAAAGCAGTATTTTATGTGGAAGGTAGGTAAGGATGACAAGGACCTTGACCAACAGAGAAATGTCCACTGTGTCACACATAGCTCATTACGTGAAAAAAACACTCCTAAGGAATCTCAAGCAAACCACAGACCAGTTGTGGCATTGTTTTCAAATGCAATGATGTACCAAAACAGATCCAGAATTGCTTATTTAAATTCATGGTTTTATTTATTTCATACATTAAAAGACTTTAATTTGAGATGATTACAATGATAGTCAGGCCTAAAGTAATTGGAGTGTATTACATTTCATTTAAAAGTCAAAATATGAAGTAGAACATATGTCCTGCCAAAGCTTTAAGGAAATCTGACTACTGAACTAACAAAAGTCACTGGCTATGCAGACAGAAGCAGTCTGTTGAAGTGCTAAACTACTTCTGACAGCATCTGCTCCTTCTGCAGGTGCAGAGAGAACATTTTATTTATTCTAAGTTATCTGGGTAGATCAATTCAATAACTAGTTTGCTCAAACTTGAGAAAACAAATGGAAATGAAAGAGAAGGAAAGCAATTTGTAGGCTATGCATACAGACCAAGAGTGCAAAAATGATATATAAAAGTCCTAAAATCTTAGAGGAGTAAGTAACCAGAACTGTTATGTTATTTTGCTAACTACATGAAATGATTTTTTTTTTTCTAAATAAATCTCTTAGATATAAAATATGCTCTGGTAGATTATTTTTCCTGAATCCTGTACATCTATTAAGGTTTTATTTTAAACTACTGATACTGCAGTAATGTTTTTAAAAAATCCAGTTCTCTAAATAAGATCTTCTTTGGGTTATGGTCTCACACAGAGTACAGGTACAATCTGGTCTCAATAATTCAGACAGCTGTGAAACAAACCAAAAGAAGGGATATATATATATATACATACATATATATATCTATCTATCTTATATCAAGAGATCTTGAGCCTTGTGCGTTGTATTTTTTTGTTGAATATATATATTACTATTTATAATTCTGTATGCATAGTGGAAATACAAATTAGATAAAATTTTGATGTAAACTCTGTCTTAATGTACCTTCTTGTGATTTTTATTCAGCACTGTCTCATATGTGATGAGTTTCGACATAAACATAATTTGGACTGCAGTCATATTTAAAATGTAGTTTATCTGCTCAGGAAGTCTGTAGTTCTTTGATTCTACATTGTAAAGAAGATTAAATAATTGTCTTTCATCATCAAAACCACAAAATTCTCAATATTCTATGTTATCCTCCATTAGTAGTCTAACTATACTCCAAAGAAAGACTGAAAATCATCTATATTTCCAACAAGTTCTTTAATTCTAAAAGACAATAATCTGCCCCTCTGCCCCTGCATATTTCAAGAACTTCTTGTGCATTTTCCCTTCAGTCTTTGCTTAGATTAATTACTTAACTTTGAAAATACAACTTTCTTTTTTTTCCCATGTAAAAAGTGTTTTTTACTTTTAGGCATTACTGAAAACTCACGAGTGATATCATGCCTTCACTTAAGTCCCTGGCAAAGATCCCACTGAATAACAGGGATTGGGCAAGATTGATTTCAACAGTTTGTGAAAAACTCAACATTTATGTATTCAGAATTTCACAATAACTCTTTGGGTATGGGCCTTAATCTGCTTCCATTGAAGTCTGTGGCAATTTTTTCAAGGCAAATTAATGAGAATTGTAGAATCATAGAATAGTTTGGTTGGAAAAGACCATTACAATCACCTATTCCAACCAGAAACCTAGCATTGCCATGTTCACAACTAAAGCATGTCCACAAGTACCACATCTACATGTCCTTTAAATGCCTCCAGGGATAGTGACTCCACCACTTCCCTGGACCACCTGTTCCATTACTTGACAATCCTTTCAGTAAAGACTTTTTTCCTAATATCGAACCTAAACCTCCTCTGGCACAACTTAAGGCCGTTCCCTCTTCTCCTATCACTTGTTATTTGGGAGAAGAGATCAACACCCACCTCACTACAACCTGAGATCCCAGAATGTTCTTTAAACTTTAAAGAAAAGTGAGCTGAAAGATGGAACCTGTTTAAAGGAGTGGAAAAATCATAGTGCAAATATGACTATGATAATAATTTTTAAGAAAACCGCTAGAGAGAATATATACAAAGAAAACTGCTCTGAAGATTAATAGAAGCAAATAGGTTTTTTTCCCAAGTCTTTTTTAAGGAACATAATTTATTGGTTGAACTTGCACAGCTTCTAAAAGATGAAGTTAGCAATTTATTGAAATGTGAATCAGCTGACACGAAAATGTCATTTAAGTTTTTAACTGTAGTACTAGGAAAGGAAGAAAAGTTCAAAATTCCAGACATAAATTTCACAGGAATAAAGAAAAAATATGGAGTTGAAATAAGGATCAAACCAGGATGAATGGTCTCACCCTCTGAAAGTTGCCAAAATGTTCAAGTCAAATGGAGCTTTAACATGAAGTGAGCAGGAAAAAAAAAAAAAAAATGGGCAACTGTTAGTAGTATATCTGAAAACCTAAAGGGAGCTGGAAAAATAATGTGAGTAGAAAAAGTTAAATGCTGTCGCAGTACGTAGAAAGTGATTTAATGTGGCTCTAGTAAAATAGTCTCAGAAGACCAATAAGCTTCACTGCAGTATGCTGACTATAAAATGCATTGGGTACAGCTTGAAAACACCAAGAGAGCTTTGACATTAATTAAGGGTATTTAGCACTGATCTTTAATAAAGAAGTCTAGTAAATTGAGGGTAGATACCAAATTTGTTTAGATACCAAAAAGAACTGGTAACATAAAAACTATGAGTATCCCTTAGACTATCTTGTTTTTAGAGAAAGTTCTGCTATGATAGAACCCCAAAAACCAGTAAATAATGTTGATTTGTGAAAGGGTCAATAAGCGAGAAATATGGTATACCTGGGAAGGTAAGGAATTACAATTAATCAGAGGGCTATGATAAGGAGTAGTTGAAAATGGAAAACTTGTAATGATAATATAGGTAATGAGTAGAATACTGACTCAGGAATTTGAGTTAGTGGAGTCAAATATGATTGCTTTCCCCTTTTCCAGAAGATGTAAGTATATTGAAGAGCATACCTACTAGTAGTATGTGTTTATCATGTGCTCCTTCTTTAACAAAAAGTTTTCTGTAGAAAAACAATGGATTTATTACAGTGCAATGGTAGTGATACTTACATGAGTTCAGGTTTGAATACTGCTGGTGTTTTTATTGTAAAGCTGAAAATCCTAAGAAATCTGATAAATACATAGCAAGATATGTAATGACAGTGATGCCACTGTACTATATTTATTTAAATTATATTTATAATTTATATCTAATTACATTGTATGCTTGATACAATTTCCTTTTTGTTCTTGTGGCGACTGTCATTCTGATTGTCCACTTTTAAAAGGAGGCATATTTTAACTATGAGATATATTCTTGAACACCATTGGTAGATTTTGCTTTTTTTTTCAGTTACTTGTATTGTATTTAGAGACGGCCAGCCTCCCACTGTCCACATCTGCTTTCAATTCACAAGCAGTTGGTTTAAGTCATGCATCATCAGCATTTTGTTTGCTTGCTATTCTGTATTGTCTGGGAAGCCATTATATGAAGTAATACAAGCAGAAAATAGGTAGACTGCCTCTTTAAATTTTCAGCAGGGATCCTGCTTTTTGTAACCTCTGCAAATTGCACAATTAAATTGCATATGTTGGCCTGTTGGATGCTCATAATTAGATAAATAAGGAAAAGTGCCCATAGACTTCATGAACTGACTAACTTACTAAAACTGCCAGCAGACTATAGTACTTCCCAAATTTATTTTTTTAATCTCAGATCAACCAGCTCAAAAACTGGAAAGCTATGTAGAAATGCAATATATCATGATAATTTTATTTAGTCACAAATGTGCACACGACTAATAATGTACATGCAAGCTCCCTTTGGCTCAATACCCTTCATTCTTCAAAGATAGGAGTAGGAAACTATCAGAATAATTTCAAATAATTGTTGCAAAGTGAGAAGGTAAATTTCCTCGGTAGAAAAAAGTGGTTAGATAATGAAAATGGGCTAAATTAGTAATTTATGAATTATGTATTTCTTTCAAAAGATTATTTTGTGAAATATGTAGTTTGTTCAAATAAAATTCAAAAGGAAATAACATGAACTTAAACCCTGTAGGAAAAACATCCTAGAGTGTTGTCACATGAACAACTCCTTGATACAAAATATGATATAGTATATTTTATTTTATTCTAGCAAGAACAGAGAAAAATATGTGTGTGTTTTGCTTCCTTTTCTGAGCTCAGAGAAAGGACCATAAATAGACCTCTAAATCACAGTTGCAGAGAGGTACTTATTTTTGCAGAAATATACATATTATTTGCTGAAGCAAAGTTCAATAGATAATAGTAATCCATTTGGGACAATGGGACACACATTGCGGGGTGGCGGCATGAAGGACAAAGCCATTGGCCCTGAACCATGCTGCTTTGTGTTCAGGAAGTTTGAGTTCTGAGAACTTTTTTTACAGCACAATATCTACATTCCTTGAGGCTTTCCATAAAGAAATTAAAAATTAGAAGCTTGACAGAAAAATAATTGAGAGTGATTAAAATTAGTATTCAATTAGCTGATATTTCATTATTTATTTCTATTCTAAGCCAGGAAACAGAGTTACTCTTTTCCAATAATGAAATTTGAAAAAGTTTATGAATGAAATGTCATTAAATTCACAGTTGTCCTAGTTCATTAGTTTGAAGCAAGCTGAGCCTCTGTGTAGGCTTTGCAGTATTTTGTTATAGTTGAATTGACAGAAAACCCTATGTAGAAGGCAAAGGTGTGGCCTTCCGGAGGAGCTAATGCTCATCGGTGCTTTTTTCCAACAGTGCTTGGCCAAGGAATTGTGCACATCTGTGAGTGTACAAACAACAGAGTATTCTTCTTGCCCATATCATATATCTGCTTGGCCTTCAAGCAGACTTTATAATTGGTAGAAAGAAATGCATATTTTAGAAAAATAAAATACCCATATATTTCTGTATACCTACCTTAAAATATCCTAAATAACATCCCAGAAACAACTATTTTTTACCATTGACAAATAAAGGAGTTCACCTGATAAGCTAAGATTGATAGAAATGCAAAATTAGGCAAAATGAATCTTACTTTTAAAGCAGCTGGACTAGAGTTCTGAGTAAAAGTTTCTTCAGTCATGTCTTATCAATGCAAAAAAATAAAAGCAAACTTGCATAAATTAATTTAATACTTTTATTTTTATTTCCTAAAAGTTAAGTTATATAGATGACTTACAAGGTTTTTAATACCTCTTGATCTTTTTCTAGGATGAAAAATTCTGCTTAAAATATATTGACTGCTACTTTCTTGTAGTCTACTTAGAGAAAACAAACAAACATAAAAAATGCAAACTCTAAATAATCTAAAGGTTTATAATTTTAAGAACTTTTAACAGAATGAATCATAAATGTCTGTGTTCTGTATGGTCAAGTATGGCTGATAGTCTTAAATATGAGATTAAGCATAGATAGGCTCTGGCACTAAAAACACTAGTCCTCATATTCAAGTAGATATTTTTGTCAGTGAAATCAATACATATTTTGTATCACAATTCTTGTTTTTCTTTGCATGTTTCATGATAACTTTGTGTTAGCTTATTAAAACGTTTCATCACAACATTCTGAAGGATCCACTGTATGTATTGACCATGAATAATAAGTTAGTTTCATTGTTTTCATATAATGTTTTTGAGAGTTTTAATATATGATATTATCATTTTAAAATGAAGTATATTCCTAATGCAGATAATACACCTGCAATCAAAATAGTTCTAAATTAGTGAACTTAATAGAGTTTAACTCTCTTGATATTGGATAGATAATGCAAAAAATAAATGTATAATTTAACATAATTAAAAATGCTTTTCAAATGTTGCTTTTGTTTAGTTTTGGTTTGAGGTTTTGAGTTTTTTTATTTGTTTGTTTGTTTTCCAAGATTACTTTTTATGAGGTCATTTACAGACATAGTCATGAGTAAATGTGACTTCTTTTATAGCTAAGGCAAATGAAGCATATCTTCAATTAGAAACTTTTGAAAATGTACTGTGGTAGCCTACTGAGAATGGAATTGCTTTTCTTGAGAGCTTCACACTTCACTCTTTAGAAGCTTATGGCTGAAGATAAGTGCTGCAACTGCAATATCCTTCTTTTCAACTGTTTTCAGCCACTGTGTACTTCAAATAACCTATCTGATGTGTAGTTTGGTATATTTCAGAAACATTTGTGTGCTTGCTTTGAACTAGGTACCCACCTTAGTTTTGCTAAGTAAAGTTTTGCTGTAAAACTGAGGTGGGTTGACCCTGGCTGGATTCCAGGTGCCCAACAAAGATGTTCTATCACTCCCCCTTCTCAACTGGATGGGGGAGAGAAAATATAACGAAGGGCTTGTGGGTCAAGGTAAGGACAGGGAGAGATCATTCACTAATTAACGTCACTGGCAAAACAGACTTGACTTGGGGAAAAATGAATTTAATTTATTACCAAATGAATCAGAGGAGGATAATGAGAAATAAAACCAAATCTTGAAACACCTTCCCCCTACCCCTCCCTTCTTCCCAGGCTTAACTTTACTCCTTACTTTCTCTATCTCCTCCCCGTCAGAGGCACAGGGGGGTTGGAGATGTAGTCAGTTCATCACACGTTGTTTCTGCAACTCCTTCCTCCTTAGAGGGAGGACTCCTCACACTCTTCCTCCACTCCAGCGTGGGATCCCTCTCATGGGCCACAGTACTCCACAAACTTCTCCAATGTGAGTCCCTCCCATGAACAACAATTCTTCACAAACTGTTTCAGCATGGGTCCTTCCCATGGGGTATAGTCCTTCAGGAACAGACTGCTCCAGCATGAGTCCCCCACTGGTCACAAGTCCTGCCAGGAAACCTGCTCCGGTGTGGGCTCCTCTCTCCACAAGGGTTACAGGTCCTGCCAGGAACCTGCTCCAGCATGGGCTTCCCATGGTGTCACAGCCTCCTTTGGGCATCCATCAGCTCCAGTAAGGAGTCCTCCATGGACTTCAGGGGGACAGCCTGCCTCACGATGATCTTCACCACAAGTTGCAGGAGAATCTCTGCTCTGGTGCCTGGAGCACCTCCTCCCCCTCCTTCTTGACTTACCTTGGTGTCTGCAGGGTTGACTCTTTCACAGATTCTCACTCCTCTCTCCAGTTGTGCAATGTGTAGGTTTTTGGTGTTTTTTTTTTTTTTTGTTTTGTTTTGGTTTGGTGTGGTTTGTTTTTCTTTGTTTTTTTTTTTCTTCTTAATTATGTTATCCCAGAGGCGATACCACCATTACTGATGGGCTCGGCCAGTGGTGAGTCTGTCTTGGAGCCATCTGTTATTGGCTGTGTCAGACAATGGGGTAAGGCTCTGGCATCTTCTCACAGAAACCACTCCTATGTCCCTCCGCTACCAAACTCTAACCATGCAAACTCAATACAAAAACATAATTAAGTAAGTATAGCTGTTTTTGTAGATATGACTGCAAGTATCTGTACCCCACATATAGG